>NC_048300.1:36644123-36696511 GCF_013100865.1 Trachemys scripta elegans
TAAAAAAGAGAACAAAAGGTCCAGACCCCAAAAGAAAGAAAAAAAAAAAACCCCCCCCCCCCCCCCCCCCCCCCAAAAAAAAAAAACTCATGTTTATACTTCTTTTATGATTTTATATTGTTTAGTCAGTTAACTAGGGACCCACTTGCTATCTTTTTCAAAAAACAAAACAGAGAATTTTGTTTTGGTTTGTGTGGCTTTTTGTTCCTAAATTCTCTTCGTTATAAATCATTCCACATTTGTTGGGTCTCTAGTTGTTGCTGAGGAAATTGCAACTCCTGATTTCAGAATGATCTAGCCAGAGATTTTATATAATGACAATGCGGCATAGGTGGCACAGTTGAAAGAAGACAGCTTTACTTTCACAAGCAAGGCTGAAACTTACCAAAAGTTACAAAAACATGTTTGTTTGTTTTTCCCTGATTAAGCTGAGCAAATGTGCACTGAGTTTATACACTCGTCATCAAGTTGTCATTTGAGCTATGTTGATTTTTTTTAAACGAAGGACATTTAGAAGATTTGATTGTTGGAAAATTAATTGTAAACTAAAGTTTACACAGTTTCTAACTTAGGCCTTGTCTATACTACCAGGGTAAGTCGACCTAAGTTACATAGCGGTGTCTACACCATGCTGCGTCGACGGGAGACACTCTCCCATCGACTTACCTTACTCCTCTCCTTCCGGTGGAGTACCAGAGTCGACCAGAGAGTGCTCTGAGGTTGATACCGGTAAATGTAGACGTGGCTTTAGTGTGTGTTCCAAAACTGTATAACTTTACAGTGGCTTTTAATCAATAAATATTAAGTTAGTGGTGACAGCATGGAAAGCTTTTGTAGTTTGTTGGTATGTAACTCCCTAGAAGTGGTATTGGGGAAGTCTGATGGCATTGCAGGTCTGCTTTTCTGTAGGTAGGAGGGACCTGCAGTAAATATAGGGAAGTAGGGCAGCGTTTTTTTTCCACTTCAGCAGCTGTAGTCAGGGTCCAAGTTTTGAGGGCTTCAGGAAGGATAGTTTGGGACTATCTCAGGTGTCTGTGAGACTGTCACCAACTTTTCCCTCCTGTGATAATATCACTACAACAGCTGACATTCTAAGAAAAGAAATACAGTAGAAAGTATCAGGGGGGAAGGGATAGCTCAGTGGTTTGAGCACTGGCCTGCTAAACCCAGGGTTGTGAGTTCAATCCTTGAGGGGGCCATTCAGGGATCTGGGGCAAATATCTGTCTGGGGATTGGTCCTGCTCTGAGCAAGGAGTTGGACTAGATGACCTCCTGAGCCCTTCCAACCCTGATATTCTATGATTTTACTCTTATACACAAGTCTATTAATAGGCAGAACAATGTTGCAACATTGGGCCCAGAACTTGCAATGAGATATGCACAGGCATTTTGGCTCTAGGGCAGGAATAAGCAACGTATGGCATGCGTGCCGAAAGCGGCATGCAAGCTGATTTTCAGTGGCACTCACACTGCCCGGGTCCTGGCCACCGGTCTTGGGGGCTCTGCATTTTAATTTAATTTTAAATGAAGTTTCTTAAACATTTTAAAAACCTTATTTACTTTACATACAACAATAGTTTAATTATATATTATAGACTTATAGAAAGAGATCTTCTAAAAACGTTAAAATGTATTACTGGCATGCGAAATCTTAAATTAGAGTGAATAAATGAAGACTCGGCACACCATTTCTGAAAGGTTGCCGACTCCTGCTCTAGGGATTCCTCTGTGCACATCTCATTGCAGGACTGGGGCCTATCTCTTTTTTTATAATCCAAGTAAAACAAACATGCAGTTGATAGTATAATAACCAGTTAATTAGAATAATTACTCCAAAAAATGAAACCAATTTCTTACACAGTTTTTATGTATGACCTGTATATTCAAATAAAAGCTAGAATGTTTAACCCAGATGTCACTAGTACACATTCTATTTCATTCATTTTAAGGGGTTAAAACAATTTAAATAGTGATTGTACTTGTTCTGATTAAGTTGATGAAAAGATAGAAGTCTCACTAAGAGGGACTAGTTCTAAGTAATTTTCATTTGTAGAATAAGCATGCATGGTTTGCTGCCACCTCTAGATTGATAAGCTCATTTTGAGTGGATGCAAAACTGCTGGTGTCAAGAAATATGTTTAAATTGTTTTGCTCTTGAAATCAGTTACTAGGTTGTTAACTTTATAACTAATGAAATATAGTAATTATTGTGGGATAATTATCTTTTTATTTTGTATTGTGAAAAGTACACATAATAGAAAAGTAGATTGAGGATGTAACTTGCCATTAACCAAAACTAACACACTTTTCTGCATGAATAGTAGAGGGTCATCTTGCTAGTGGCGGTTTTCTTCTACGGGGTTATTTTGAAGAAGGGTGAAAGCTAGGAGCTGAGGAGTCAAAAAAATATTTTTACAACAGTCTGCAACTTTTTTTCTTTTTGGATTTAGGTTTTTCACTTGCTGGGGTCCTACTTGGAATCTAAACACCAGGTTAATTCAGACCTTCAGCAGGGGCTAGTTGACATCATCACTTGCATAAAAGCCAAAGTGTGGTTGGCCAAGAGGTATGTTCAAAGACCATATATGCAAGAAGTTATCAAAGACTGGAGGGGACTGTTTTTGTGTGTTTGTTTTTGAAAGGCTATTGTCATAAGTGCTGCAGAAATATTCAGAAATTTGAGTCATATTCATAAAAAGTATTTATTCTTTTGGCCTTCCCGCCTCCCCCCCCCCCCCCAAAATAAAGGAAAAATAGTGTTAATGTGCTTTTCTCACACACATCACTGTTTTTTTGCTTTATCAAGCTTCTTTCCTACATATGAAATAGTTGACTATCATTTATATACCACAAAAGATTCAGAAATCCAAATGTAAACAGTCATCTCAAATACTGGGTGAACAATCCTTGCATTTAGATTATACCAGGAGAAAAAGAACAAGAACATTTTTAAGAAAGGATGAACATGGCTGTTATGATAAAGTCACAGTAATATATACAATATGGTCAGTAACATGGCCATACTTTTCTTATTTTCTCTGGTCATTCTCACCAAAGAATATAGAAAATGTGTCACAGCATGCAAATGCTGAATTTTTTGCAGGCTGTGTCCACCCAAACATCAACAACGCAGGATAATTCTGGACTTCTTTCTTCAGGTTGCCTCAGAAAAATGTTGAGGTGGCCAACGTGCCACCATAAAGCAAAAAATAAAATCGCATGTTATTACAACATTTCTCTGAGCACATGTGAAGTATTAATAAATTGTACACACATCCTGTTGACCAAAGTCAGTAGAAAGATACCTGCATAAAATAAACTAAGAGCATACCCACCCTGACAGAAGAGATGGGCCTTGCATATGTCTTAATTATACATACATAGTATTTTTAATAAGTTTACATGCTCCCATTGACTCTTGGAAATGGGCCCATTTTGTAAATGAATAACATTAATAAATATACTAGTTCCTGACTTTCCGGAGAAAATATATTTGTAGGTTTTCAGATAGAGAAATTCTCTGCAGCATTGAGACTAAGAAATCCAGCTGCCTAATATGGATGTATGGCCAAATTGCAGTATTTCCTCTATTTCACTTGTACATAAAAAGCCACTCTCACAAAAAACGACCATATGCATTAATGCAAGCCTGCATCAATAGGCCATTTTTCTTTGCGTATCTGCTCTAGACTCCTTTCTTGATTCATACATTCTAAATTACAGTGTTAAACATAACCTGGGTATAAAAGATTTTTCTTTTAAATTAATAGAGCTCTTATTATATAGACTTGACAGAAGGAATAAGAGTGGGATAACTTTATTCGTTTAAAAAAATACATATAATGGTTTTCTATATATTTTGACTATAGAGTTCTGTAAAACTATGTTAAGTCATACAGTATTGGTTTAAAACTTTTCAAAATAAGTTTTTATCCATAATTTATTTGCTCATTCTCACTTGATCTGTGTTATTTTTTTTACTTAAAGGACACCATGAACAGGGTGAAATTTGTTTTTACCTAACTGAAGTCATGAAAATATCTGTGAAACATTTGATAACACGATTTACTTGTACATGTATTCAACCTAAAAAGAAAAGGGAATGATTTCACTAAAATGGAGATTTTTCTTCTTCAAGTGGTTGTCTCCGTGGGTATTCCACTGGAGGTGAGCATGTGCTCTGAGTACTTGAGACTGAAAGATTTTACACTAGCAGTGCCTGTTGGTCCGAGCCTGTGCCCCCTTGTGCTCAGAACTGAGGGGGTAAGAAGAGGCCCAGAATGACTACCTCTCCAGTTCCGCTCTACTGCTTGTGGTCTGAGATGGAATCCTTGGTGTCAGCAGCTTTGCTAACGGACCTGCTTCCAATCAGGTTTTTCTGTAAATAGTTTTACCTTTTAGCTAGTTAGTTAGTTTTGGTGCTTAGATAGTGCTCTGGGAACCAGGGTGTTTCTCCCTTCATTACCTCTCCACCATTTGGAGTTCCTAGTATGGCTAGAACTAGATCCCCAGCTGCAAGTCCGATGGGACTGCCCCTGTGTCTTCCCAGTGAGTGACACTTCCCTCCCCCCCTCTCCCGCCGACTCGTGTTTGTTACCTTGGAATAGGGTTACTAACAGTCCTGTACTAGAAGGGATGTCCCTTATTTAAATAGAAAATTGCTTACTAAATCAGTACGGGACACCTTTTATCCCATATTGAAACAGCAGGGGACCAGTACCCATAGCTGCATCTTTCCATTCCCTCCCCCAACCCTGGCCCTTCAGTGTTGTGCAGGAAAAACAGTGTCAGGAGGGGAGTGGATTATGCACCCATGAGAACTGGCCCTCTGCTGCACAGGGCCCCCTGCTAACTCCAGCCCTTGAGCACAGCCCCATCTACTTTCTCTGCACAGGCTCTTTCTGGCAGAGGAAGTGAACGGGGCTGTGTGCTCTGGAACTGCACGGAAGGGCCAGGGTTAGAAAGGGGCTCTGTCTGGCAGGGGATTCAGCACTCCCAGGTTGTAGTCTCCCTTCTCTTAGAGTCTCTGCCAACATCCCCAGCAGGGTGGACAGCACAGCAGCAGGCAGAAACCAGCAACTGCAGATTCCACCTTGGCTCCTGGTGTCCGTGCAGAACCTGAACAGGAGCTGCAGCAGCTGCTGGCCCAACACCTGAGGCTCTGGATTCTCTGCAGCATCCAGCGCTGATGAGAGAGAAATCCTAGAAAACATGGGGTGAGGGGAAAGGGTCTTGTCCTCAGAGGTTCAAGTCAAGATTGGGGACATCTGAGGTCTGTCCCGTGTTTTTAAATACAATGTTGGCAACCCTACCTTGGGGAATCCCACTAGTTGCTGTTATTTTCCATATTGAATCCAGAAATCCTGTGAATTCTGGGTCCGAAGACACCTGATGGAATAGTTGATGAGGCCTCAGTCAGACCCTGGCTTGTCTGATGTTGTACACTGGCTGAAGGTGCCTCTCCTAGCCAGATACTGCCTAGCTCCGGACCATTAGAGACCAGGCCTAAGAATTCTAGCAGGCATCAGAAAGAGAGTAAGAACAAATGCCCTCATAAAAAGTGGAAGAAATCTCCTCCCAAGACCTCTGGCGGAGGATTGCCTCCCTTACACTAATGAGACTTTGTACAGGTGTGTCAGGAGGTTGTGGGGAGCAATGATCCGAATTGCTGGTATTGAGGTCTAAGAGCACTCCAAAGGTACCAGCCATGAGAGAGAAGGAAGCAATCTCCTGGTGCGCTGGCAGTACTACACCAGAGTGGGAAGAAGGACTCAGTAATATCAACATGCACTGCTGGACCTAAGTCAGTATAGTTGGCTCCATGAAAAGTCAGACCCTGCTCCTGCTCCCCAAGTCTTAGACCTGAGTGTACTATTCTTAGGCCCTGGCTCTGTATTCCTAAAGATTTGTATTCCTCTGGTGAGCTAGAACAGTGGTTCTCAACTAGGGGTACGCAGAGGTCTTCCATACAGCTTCCTTACATGAACTAGATATTTGCCTAGTTTAACAAGAGGCTACAAAAAAAGCACTAGTGAAGTTAGTACAGACTAAAATTTAATACAGACAAAATGAGAAAGTAAGCAATTTGTCAGTGACGCTTTTGTATTTTTGTAAGCAAGTAGTTTTTAAGTGAGGTGAAACTTGTGGTATGCAAGACAAATCAGACTCCTAAAGGGGTACAGTAGTCTGGACAGGTGGAGGCCCCTTGGGTTAGAGATTGAGGCCTGGTCTACACTATGACTTTAATTCGGATTTAGCAGTGTTAAATCAAATTAACCCTGCACCCGTCCACACAACGAAGCCATTTATTTCGAAATAAAGGGCTCTTAAAATCGATTTCTGTACTCCACTCCGATGAACAGAATAGCGCCAAAATCGATATTGTCATTTCGAATTAGGGTTAGTGTGGCCGCAATTCGATGGTATTGGCCTCCGGGAGCTATCCCACAGTGCACCATTGTGGCCGCTCTGGACAGCAATCTGAACTCGGATGCACTGGCCAGGTAGACAGGAAAAGCCCCGCGAACGTTTGAATTTTATTTCCTGTTTGCCCAGCGTGGAGAGCACAGGTGACCACAGAGAGTTCATCAGCACAGGTAACCATGCAGGCCGATAATCGAAAAAGAGCACCAGCATGGACCGTACGGGAGGTACTGGATCTGATCGCTGTATGGGGAGAGGATTCAGTGCTAGCAGAACTTCGTTCGAAAAGACAAAATGCCAAAACTTTTGAAAAAATCTCCAAGGGCATGATGGAGAGATGCCACAATAGGGACTCAGAGCAGTGCCGCGTGAAAGTCAAGGAGCTCAGACAAGCCTATCAAAAAACAAAGGAGGCAAATGGTCACTCCGGGTCAGAGCTGCGGACATGCCGCTTCTACACGAACTGCATGCAGTTCTAGGGGGAGCCGCCACCACTACCCCACCCCTGACCGTGGATTCCGAGGCGGCGGTAATCTCATCAGCCACACCTGAAGATTCTGCGCACAGGGAAGAGGAGGAGGAGGAGGAGGAGGAGGAGGGGGAGAATGAGCTTGCGGAGAGCACACAGCACTCCATTCTCCCCAACTGCCAGGATCTTTTTCTCAGCCTGACTGAAGTACCCTCCCAAGCCTCTCAAGCCAGTATCCAAGACCATGACCCAATGGAAGGGACCTCAGGTGAGTTTATCTTTTAAAATATAAAACTTGTTTTAAAAGCAAGCGTTTTTTAATGATTACTTTGCCCTGAGGACTTGGGATGCATTCGCGGCCAGTACAGGTACTGGAAAAGTCTGTTAACGTGTCTGGGGATGGAGCGGAAATCCTCCAGGGACATCTCCATGAAGCTCTCCTGGAGGTACTCCAAAAGCCTTGCCACAAGGTTTCTGGGCAGTGCAGCCTTATTCCGTCCTCCATGGTTGGACACTTGACCACGCCATGCTAGTAGCAAGTAATCTGGTATCATTGCATGACAGAGCCTGTCAGCGTATGGTCCCAGTGTTTGCTGGCATTCAAGCAACATCCGTTCTTTATCTCGCTGTGTAATCCTAAGGAGAGTGATATCCTTACCCTTACAATCTCACTCACAGGGCCTATTGGGGTTCTTGGGATCCTTACATCTAACTTCTCAACTTCAAAGGATCTGAGCAGGAATTCAGACTGAGGTCACCTTGTACAGAGTAGCCTCAACCCCCTGGGGAGTGTTCTGAGGAGGAAGATCAACCTGAACAGATGGGTCCACTCAGTCATCCTGTGGCACGCTCATCCTTCTCTCCGAACAATGTGGTAGCACCGGCTTCACCATTGTCATCCAACGACTACAGACAATTTTAGGACACCCTGGGGAGAATTGCAGAGTCACTGCAGATTCCCCTGGAGGAAGTCCAGGACTCCTCTCAAAAATTTCTGGACATCTTCCTGACTGCAGGCCCTAGCAAGGGTCAGGCTATACTGGAACTTCACCCCTTTGGGTTTCACCAAAGTTCAGGCTACTGTGGAGGACCTCCCCATCAAGGTCAACAATCTGTGTAGTGAAAAACTGATGAATCTGTGTGCATCCTGTGACAAAACCAGGCTGGATGGCTGCAAGAGGGTACTAGAAGGCAGATCTATTAGCCCCAGAATATTAAAGGCCCTCTTTCCTACTAGCTGAGAAGGGGTTACCTCAGGTCAATGAGGGACACCTGATTCCAATTAAGGGCTGCCTTAGGACTTCAAGTAAACAGAAAAGTCCACTTTAGTTCCAGTGCCAATTATAGACTTTATCAGAGCAACTCTGGACTAAATTTCAGTGAAAACATACTTACCTGTGGACAGATTCCAAATAAGGAGGGATTTCATCTCCTGGCTCTGGCAATAGTTAGATCCCACCAGGATGTCCTAGGCCCCATGGCTACCTTCACCTACCTGACTCTTTAGCAAGGCTCCACATTGTCCACCTTCAGGCATTGTTATGGACAGTCTACACTCCAAGCAGGGAACCTGGACAATAAAGTTTGTTCCCCTCAGTGACCTGACATCATTCACCTACTGGGAAAGCAAAGAAGCTGTGTGCATAGGCGTTCCCTTCATTCTTACACTCCCACCTGCAAAGATGGTGACTTTGGTTGGCCCCCTACTGGAGTGAGGAGCACATCTGGATGATCATATGGCTCAAGGTTTGTGGTCCCAACAAGAATCCAAGCTGCACATCATCTCAAACTGCAAGCAGTAGACGAAGCCTGCAAAAGATTCCTTCCTTTCAACTGGGCCCTGCACATTCAGGTCATGTCAGGCAATATGATCATAGTTTACTACTAAACAGGGAGGAGTGAGGTCCACCGCTTTCACACGGGGGAGTCAAACTCTGGAAGTGGTATATTTGATACCAGATAACCCTGTCAGCAGTGCACCTCCTGGAAATACTGAACACTTTGGCAGACAGACTCAGCGGGCACTTTCACAGGGAACACTAATGGGAACTGAGTTGACTCAGTCGTATAGAACATCTTCTGGGAGTGGGGATTCCCATTGTGGGTCCTCTTCATCTTCCAAATGAACATGAAATGCCCAGCCTACTGTTCCTAAATAGTTTAGAGTCACAATTTCTGAAGGGGACACATCCCTAGTTCAGTGGTGAGAGCCATTAAGATATGCCTTCCCACCCATATCTCTCTTACCTTCAGCCCTGAGGAAAATCAAGTAGAACAACCCATCAGTAATCCTAGTGGCACCCTGATGGCTGAAACCGTTTTGGTTGGTGACATGTCAATGCATCTAAATCCAGCTGTTTCTGAATCTACTGACTCAGGAAAAAGGCAAGACCAACCATCCCAATTCAGCATCCCTCCATCTAACAGCCTGGTATTTGAGTGGATGATGAGTTTAGAAAGGTCATGTTCAGGGAAGGTAAAAACCGTCCTCAATAACAGTAGGAAAATCTCTGTGAGAAAACATTATGCAGCTAAGTAGAAGAGATTGTATGTCTGGTGCTAGCATCATCAGATACCTCCAGAAGACTGAGTTCCCTACCAACTTGGACTACGGCCTTTCCCTAGAGAAGTTGGGCCTATCTCTGAGCTCTCTGCATGTGGATTTAGCAGCGATCAACACCTTCCATTCTCTGGTGGAGAACTGTTGTCTTCACTGACTCTATGACTTTAAGGGTTCTGAAACCTTTATCAGAAGCTTTTGTCTGGTACTGAAACTGATGCGAACATCTTGGCCTCCTCCTACCTTCTTCATCTGTCTATAAAAGTGGTCTTCCTCACTGTGATCATCTCTGGGAGAAGTTGGTGTGCTCGGAACTCTTACAATGGACCCTCCCTACACAATCTTCCATAAGGATATGGTTTCTTTGGGTGTGTCTACACTGCAGCATAAATCTGGGCTCAGATTCAGGGTTGAGCCCCAACCCTGCTTCCATCTACACACACATCTGTCAGGCTTGGACTCAAGGTCCTAGGGCCTTGTGAGAGTGGAGGGTTTGAGTCCAAGTCAAGCTGAGGCCCAGGGCTCAAGCTCTATCACTTTGCTGTGTAAATGCAGCCCCTCCTCAACCCTCCGACATCTGCAAGAATTATCCCACAATCCCATGGGCCAAGTTCCTTTGTCCTCTCTCTCCCAAGAATCACCAATCAACTCGAGGGAAACAGAAGCAACATTTCCCTTGTAGTGCAGCAGCTCTGCAAGTCAGCATTTAACTCTTCTACTTCGTTCTGACGACTGAGCTGTGAACACACCTTGGGAGAATCTTCTGCACTGGCAATGGACATTAACCAAAATAAGTCTTTTGCAAAGTGCCGTGTTTCATGGTCACGGGAGCACTGCCAGACTTTGGTTAATCTCTAGTATGAGACCAGGACAGCAAATTTTAGTTTTGGATTTTAGCAAAAATATTAGGACCACGCATACTAGCAAATAGTAACGAATTCTCCAGTGCTGGAAAATTACCAGACTGGTGACTAGTGCAGGGAGTGGATTAAGTGGTTCAAAACTGAGTATTGGGAAACCAGGGGCCAGTACCAATTGACACTGCTAGTATAAAACCTTCTAGTCGCAGGTGCACCAACAGTGGAATACCAATAGGGTCCAGACATCTCAAGTAACTTGTTACTGTAACCCCCTTTCCCTCTCAGGGCATTTCTTGAGGCTTAGTTGTCTGCCCTAGCATTACCAGACTGCGCAGCTCCCATCAGCTATTCATTAGTCCCCAGGAAGTATCCTGCACCAAGGTCATTGTTACTATTGCAAGATGAAAGTGGAAAAACAAATAGGCATATGGATTCTTGTTAATGGCTGACTCGGTTTCAATTGGCATATACAGGGTAGTTCCAGAGAATAAATACGCCATACAGAATTGGCCAGATGGGGAAAATAAGTGTCATTCCATTGCAGTAAATGAGTGAGGATCTGGCTCTTTTTCTCTCTATTAATCTATCTAATCTGTCTTCTTTATATGGTCCCTGTCACCATAGTACTCTAGCACCTCCTAAGTATATAAAAATAACAGTAACAGTCTCTTTGCAAATGTTTCCAGTAATATCATATGATTAGAGCTGGGCAAAATTTTTTGCTTTTTTGCCAGTAATGCAGTTTTGGTCAACTCAAAACTATTAGTAAATTTGACAGGTTTGCGGCTCTGGGCACTATTGCTTTGGCTAGTTCCTTAAGTACTCTAAGGTGAATTTCATCAGGTTCTGCTGACTTAAATACATGTAATTTATCTAAATATTGTTTACGCTGTTCTTTCCCTATTTTGCCCTGAGATCTTTCCCCCTTTTTATTAATATTAATTATGGTCACAATTAACCTTTTAGTGAAGAGTTAAGGAAAAAAATTGGAACAAAACTCATCTCAAAATATCGAAATCCTCCGTGAAACAGAATTACTTTTCTATGCACAACTCTAGTCCCATATGTATGTCCTAGAAAGGGAGAGAAGCAGACTACAGCAAAGAATTACCTGTTTATTTTCTTTTAATTCTAAGAATAAAAAAATCTGTAATATCTCAGATACCACAGTGTGGTGACGCTTGGCAAACATGATCTTTAGTGGCAACTGGTACTTATTTGCAATGGGTAGAAAAGCTAAAAATCATGGGGAAATAAATTTTAAAATTCTTTAGTCTTGTATTATCACCACTAGTTTCAATTCTGCTTTGATTAAAATTAATTTGTCATTTCTGTACTCATTCTGCATGGTTCCTAGCAACTCGAGTTAAGATATACACTTCCACTGTGCTCTGGAGCAATTCTTCTTGAGAGCCTCATACACTTATGATTCTAGATGACAAGAGTGGGTCTCAAAATTATGAAACCAAAGTGTGCTGTTACCTAGCAACAGCACTTAGATGCATGAGCTAATTCCTGTTCCAGATATACTTAGCTGTCAGAAGGACTGTCCTTTTTTTCTTTTTGGGGCTGCTGACAGCAGTATTATTTTCTAAACACTTAATTTATTAGCATAAAAGAGACTGAGGCATTATTGCATAAATACTGTAGCACTGTAATTTTATTTTTTCAGGCAAAGGCATGTCTTTAGGGAACAAAATAAGACTTTCCCCCCTCATTTCCCCTAGTAAGCTGATTTTTTTCCAGTGTGTCTCAGAAAACTTTTGGGTTTTTAGCTGAAATGTTCAGCCTATCATTAAAACAAACCTAGTGGGAGTTTTTTCTTTGTGGTCTTTGCTGCTAAGGCATCAAGGGAGGAAAAGCACTGATATTTCACCTCATTTAAGCTGTGGCTTCTAGTCTTTCCCTCGATTTGCTTTTTTTAAAAAAATGATACTTTTCAAACAGCTAAATATTAATCACTACCCTTTTTGGACAAATATGAAAAGTAGGGGGTTTTATTTTTCAGGTTGAGTGAATTTGATGCTTATTTTCTATCCTTCCTATTTTTAAAATTTTTATTAAGGTGATCTTTTTTAAAGTTTTCCTCCATTTTGTTCTTGTAGTTTACACTTTGTTCGTTGCAGCATTTTTTTCTTTTTCTAAAAAATATGTTATGCCTTTCCCTCAAATGCTACAAACAGCAAAATAACATTCTTTTACTTTAACATTTGTTAAAATTATAGATATATTTGTTATATATATAGTGTTGGAAACACAGAATATTTGAAAAGAACAGAAATGTGAAAATCTTCTTGTTGAAGAGCTAAGGTTATGGAAAAATATTCTGGTGAAAAGCAGTCAGAAATAATCAATATTTCAAGCTGAACCTTTGAAAGAGTTACTAAAGATCAAAGCTCTTTCATATGGGAGAGACCAGTAAAAACAGTTTTTACTTAACAGTGTGCCAAGGGGTTAAAAGACCAACAGTAGGTGCCTTCTACTTTGTAAATATAGAAAGTTATAAGTACAACCTGGAGCTGGTAATTTGTAAAATAGAAGCCATGGAAATATCTGTCTTGTTTCACTTGTGGCCTTTGGCAAGGCAGAATATTGCTGTTGGAAGATTTGTGAAATGTTCACTTCCCAAATTTGCTATGGGATGCAGTGTCTCCAAGTGTCTTTAGTTAGTTTTCTTAGTTCTTCTTAAGGGAGGAGAATGAAGTGTCTTTTAATTCTTGTAAACATCTACGGTATATGTTCAATTTTCCTTACACATCAGTACGTCACATCACACCACAAAGTAGTGTATCAGTTCCTAGCTAAAATCTTCTTCCTTGGCCATTTTCTGACCAAGTGATCCCCCTCTTCAAAATCCTCTGTTGCCCCTCTCTCCTACACTCCATCAAGATCATGCTCCTTATCATTTTTATAAGTCCTGTATGATTTTGACCTCTCCCCACTTATTTGCCTTTGTCTCACTTCATTTTGCTGCTTCTGCAATAAAAGCTCTTCCCTTTTATGTCTGAGACACCTAGCGCATATTAAAATATACATGTATAGCTTTCTCATCCAGGATATGTTTCATCCAATAGTGCAAAATTCACAACACGCACAAAATCTGTACAATAACTATGTTCTTAGGCATAGCTCCTCTCTTGTACCCAGCATATATAAGAATATTATTTCGCATCTTATCAAATTATGTGCCAAATTAGTCTCTGATGTTAACTGTATAAAAGTAAATGGATTTTCACCTGGGATGAGTTTGACCTCATGAATTTTTTTAAGTCACCAAGGGGAACTGCATATGCGTCTCCTGAAGAGAATGAAAAACATACAACAGAATTGTGGCCCCGACAGAGAACAAAACACACCCACCCCACCATCTGGTCCAGTTCATCAAAGACAACTCAAAACACTACCTCTCTAATAAAAAAAAATTCTAACTAAAAAAAGAGAGAACTGAAAACTCAGTAAGCTCTCAGTGGCGTCACAATAAAAAGAGTTTTTGCAGCTTTTCCTGAAGCAGTAGTAGGTTCCATGATGTTTCCAGGAAAAGAAAGCAAAAACAAAAATGCATGATAGCAGCAGCAAAATACTGGTGATGACACACAAACTGCAACCAACACATTGAAGAATTTTCACATTGGGGAAACAACATTCTCTGTTGCAAGGTGAACAGTTTTCATGTATGGGGAAAATCAGGCAAAGGGACCTTGTTAGCAATTGCTCGAAGAAGGTTCCACCATGGCAATAAATAGCCACATCTGTACACCGTCACTTGATGTGTTGTATTTGTGTGCTGACATTCTTGAGTTTCCAGGCACCAAACAAAAATTCTTTGTTTGTGTTGCCTGCACGTTTCATCTAGGCAGTGACACTTGATATTTCCGAATGCATTGCTGTTAACATGTCAGTCTGTTGACCGTAGTGTTTGCTGAATAGATGAACATCTTGTTACATGGTTAACAGCATTAGTGTTTAAGTTTAAAAATTAATAATTAACACCTCATTATTAACACCTCATCATGAGCACCGGAGGAGGTTCACACCTCTTTTGCTGCTTTTGTTTCAGTCTTTCATGTCTCCACAAGACAGAAGTTACAATATGAAGGTTGTCTTTCTCAATCAGGAGGGCAAAAATTTCTTCCAAGTTTTGGTCCCTATGTGTATTCTATTGTGGGTATAAATGGGCTCCGTGTACCTGAGAGCAGAGAATATCAAAGTGGTAGCCATGTTAGTCTGGATCTGTAAAAGCAGCAGAGAGTCCTGTGGCACCTAATAGACTAACAGACGTTTTGGAGCATGAGCTTTCGTGGGTGAATACCCACTTCTTCTACCCACGAAAGCTCATGCTCCAAAACGTCTATTAGTCTATAAGGTGCCACAGGACTCTTTGCTGCTTTTACTGAGAGCAGAGAATTCTTTTAAGTTGTGCCCATTGGTCCACACCTAAGTTCCCCATAAGCTGCGTGGCCACGCAGCAAACTATCAAGGGCTGCGCAGGCGCCCCTCCCCCAGCTCAGCCCAGCCCTGTCCTGCCAGAGCTGACGCAGCCGGGGAGAGGAGCCCGTCGCCCAGCCCCTCCGGAGCTGCAGAGGAGAGGAGCCCCTCCCATGGCCTGGCCCAGCCCAGTTCCACTGGAGCTGCCAGGGAGAGGTGCCCCTCCCCTGGCCCGGACCAGCCCAGCCCAGCCCTGCAAGAGCTGCTGTGGCTGGGGAGAGGTACCTCTCACCCAGCCCTGAGCTGCTGCAGCGAGAGAGGGCTGGAGGGAGTCCTCCCTCTGCTGGAGGGAGTCCTTAGCCTGCACCTCAAACCCCTCATCCCTGGCCCCACCCCAGAGCCTTCACCCCTAGCTGGAGCCCTCACCCCCTATACCCAATCCTCTGCTCCAGCCCTGAGCCCCCTCCCACATCCTGAACCCCTCATCCCCAACCCCACCCCAGAGCCCTCATCCCCCCACACCTCTAGCCTAGCCCTGAGCCCCCTCTCGCACCCTACTCCTCTCATCCCTGGCCCCACCCCAGAGCCTGCATCCCTAGCCAGAGCCCTTACCCCCGCCTGCACTCCAACCCTTTGCCCCAGCTCTGAGCCCCCTCCCACACTCCAAACCCCTCGACCCCACCCTCACCACACATCACCTCCATATTGGTGCACATAACAAAATTCAGTCCTCACATGGACGTAAAAAATTAGAGGGACCACGGGTCCACACCTATGCTGTTGCTCTCCTTGTGCTCCAGGATGAAAGTATAAGGGGCAGTGTGGACTGATGCCCCTTCAGTTCCTTCTTACTGCTGCATGGCCTGAATCAGAATCTCCATTGTCCGAAACTGCCTCTTCAACGTAAATATTACAATGTTTTATATATAGTTAGTGTTGTTAGTAGTTTACAAGTTTAGCTAGCAGTTGGAGGATTCTCTGGGATGGGGATCAAACTAATTCCCCCATCACAGGACTTAGATAATGCCCAGGCTTCTGGGCTTCAAAAACTGTCTCTCTTGCCCTCATACCTTTGCGCTCAGCAATGACCATCAGTGCTGCCTCTATTGCCTCAGAGAAGCTCATTTCTCTGCTAAGTGCAGAATCTGTTGCTCCTTCCCCAGACAAATGTGGCAGCAGGTCTGGCTCCAGGGTTTTTGCTGCCCCAAGCGGCGCAAAAAAAAAAGAAGCCGTGATTGCGATCTGCGGCGGCAATTCAGCAGGAGGTCCTCCGCTCTGAGCGGGAGTAAGGGACCGTCCGCCGAATTGCCGCCGAATAGTTGGACCTGCTTCCCCTCTCCGGAGTGGCCGCCCTAAGCACCTGCTTGGCAAGCTGGTGCCTGGAGCTGGCCCTGTGTGGCAGGCACAAGAAGTGCATTTTGGAAGCACCTGATGGAAAGTGCCATGAGGCCTCAGTCAGATCCGAGCCAGGTAGCCACGGCACCCCACAGCGTACATTAGCCTGAGCCATCGAGAATTGCACCTCCTAAATTGCTGTCTTGATTCAGGAGTGGGAATGGCTAGAATGAAGAACCATTTATTTGTCTGGGTCTTCTCACAAGAGTAAGTATAAGGGGAAAAGCAGATCCCCTTCTAGATCACTAAGAGAAGGAGTCCCTCCCCAGCCCTGTCTAGGTTAGGCAAGTCTTTCCACTCAGGACACAAAGACTTATGTCCACTAAGCCTCGTGGTCATGATCAGAAGGCACATAGAAGCAAGGCTCCTTCAGTACCATTCCCACATTGTCATCAACACAGACCGTGGTACTAACTTAGACAAGTTTCAGAGTAGCAGCCGTGTTAGTCTGTATCCGCAAAAAGAACAGGAGTACTTGTGGCACCTTAGAGACTAACAAATTTATTAGAGCATAAGCTTTCGTGGACTACAGCCCACTTCTTCGGATGCATATAGAATGGAACATATATTGAGGAGATATATATACACACATACAGAGAGCATGAACAGGTGGGAGTTGTCTTACCAACTCTGAGAGGCCAATTAAGTAAGAGAAAAAAAACTTAGACAAAGCACCAGTAGACAAGGGACCACGAATCATCTGTACCCATGAAGACCATGCAGTTGGAGACTCCTTCACAAGTGGTACTATCACAGCCCCATAAGGAACTACCGATTACCAAGAGTCTCTTTACATTGAGGCAAGGCAACAATAAGCATCCTTCGAAGGCTCAAGTATCTTACACCACTCCAGAGTATCCTCTGGAAACTTCATCCTCCCGGATTTACAGTCTCCTCAGTTGCTGGGACTGATCCTCACCAGGGAGATTCCAATACCAGTAGACATCATGGATTTAGGGAGAAGCCCATCTTCCATCCCATCCACTAGCCACAGCTTCTTGGTACCAGCACGACCTATGGAACCAGACCCGACCTCCTCCTCATCAAGAGATGTACTGGTGGAACTGTCTTGCCCTCCACCAAGAGTTCAGCCCAGACAGAGGATCAAGAGCAGGGGTTCTCAAATTGGAGGTCGAGACCCCTCAGGGATTCGCGAGGTTATTAGATGGGGGGTTGTGCCTCCACCCTAAACCCTGCTTCGCCTCCAGCATTTATAATGGTGTTAAATATATTTAAAAGTGTTTTTAATTTATAAGGGGGGGGTCGCACTCAGAGGCTTGCTATGTGAAAGGGGTCAACAGTACAAAAATTTGAGAACCACTGATCAAGAGTCTCCTGATACAAGTCTTGTCTGCCCAAGTGAGGACCCCCTTTTGGGGACTGAGGGGTACCCAGTGCCTTGGATACTACCACAACCTATGTTTGACCCCTCATGCTGACCTAACTGGGGCAATGGGACTTGTACGCGCAGCGACAGGAGTCTGTGCTATCCAGTAGGAAGTCTTACCATGCCTCCCCTCCAAGAGGCCAACCAGACTCTCCTGAGCCTATGGAAGAGGAGGACAATGATCAGTATCTGTCAATACCACCGATACTGACAGGTATATCATCTTCCTTGACTGATGAGGTGGTTACTCCAGCCTCACCATCTCCTCTGGTTGACCACAGACAATTCAAAAAGCTGCTTCGGAAGAGTAGCAGAAGAATTTCAGATCCTCTTAGAGGAGGTCGAGGACTCACAACACAAGCTTCTGGACATCCTACAGCCTACTGGATCCAGCTGAGTAGCACACTCAGTGAATGAGGCCCTACTGGAATCAGTAAGACCTTTATGGCATATGTTGGCTACCTGTGCCTGAACCCCCAAGAGAGAAGAAAAGCAGTACTTCACGCGAGCTGAGGGAGTGGAGTTCTTTTTCTCCCACTCTGCCTGGATCTCCTTTGTAATAAAAGCAGCCACAGAAAGGTCCAGGCAACAGCACCAAAGGGTCACCCCGTAGATAGGCAAGCCAGGCGTTTGGGTCTTATGGGAAGAAAGGTGTTTAATTCCAGTGGCCTCCAATTTTCAATTTCTAGCTACCAGGCCTCCTGGCCAAGTTTTCTGAACTATTTTAAGTAAGTTCCTTGACTTTAAAGACAAGTTACACCAGGAAGATAGGGCTCAATTTCAAGCCCTTATTGATGAGGGCAGATTAGTGGCAACAACCTCATTACAAGCTTCTGTGGATGCTGCAGATACTGCATCGAGATCTATGGTGACTGCTATAGTGATGCATTGGAAATCTTGGCTACTCTCTTGGTGTTCACCAGGAAGGTGTGAAACACTCGACAAGACCTGCCTTTTGATGAAAGCAGTCTGTGTACTGAGAAGACTATAACAAGGTTCAAAAAAAGAACTAGATAAATTCATGGAGGATAGGTCCATCAATGGCTATTGGGCAGGAATGTGTCCCTAGCCTCTGTTTTGCCAGAAGCTCGGAATAGGCAACAGGGGATGGATCATTTGATGATTACCTGTTCTGTTCATTCCCTCTGGGGCACCTGGCATTGGTCACTGTCAGAAGACAGGTTATAGGGCTAGATGGACCTTTGGTCTGACCCAGTATGGCCGTTCTTGTCTTCTTGTGAAGACAGATGAATCTTTGCATTCATTAAAAGGCCCCAGGCAGACCTTTGTTCCCTCGGAATATATAGGTCATCCCCGAAGAGGAAATAATATAAGCTGCCTTACAAGCTGAGGCCTTTACCCAGATTCTCGCCCCAACCAAAAAATATTTTTGACAAGATGCTGGGGAGCTACAGACCAATGTTGATGCCATCTCCACCCGATTCTGAGATCTGCTTTGGTGGATGCTTTGTACAATTTTCCCACTTCAGGACAAAAACAACAATGGACAAGTGCATGCTGGATATTATCCATTCTGGCTATAGCACTGAATTTCTCTCCCCACTAGATCACCCTTCCCTGAAGCTTTTCAGGGATCATTCTCACGAGGAGATCCTCTTTCCGGAGGTAAAATCCCTCCTCTAGTGGGGAGCAACAGAGCAGGTGGTACTTCAGCATCAAGGAATGGGTTTTATTTCAAATACTTTCATGTGGATATTCCCCCTTTCCATGGAAGATTCCTCAGATTTGTGGACGGTTCTGACAACTATCAATACAGGGTACTCCCAGGGTGCAGCTGCTAGGCCGAATGGGTCTTCATAAAAGTGTTTTCCATAGTAGCAACACTATTCAGATGGGCAGTTCTTCCATCTTCCTGTATCTAGATGACTGTCTTCTTACAGGCAGGACTTGTCCAGAAGTCATTGCATTGACCTTGTCACTGCTCCATCTCCCAGCATCCCTGGGAATCTCTGTGAACATGCAAAAGTCTATCCTGACATAAACACAGACTGTAGATTTCATAGGAGCGACCTTAGACTCGAAGCAAGGGCTTATCTCCCTGTGGACAGATTTTGGGTTATGCACAACCCTCACACATCACTCTGTATTTGCCTTACTCTACTGGGTCATGTGGCTTCATGTACTTACTTAACACCATTCACCAGACTGCACCTCCTCTGCTTGCAGGCTTGGCTTTGAACAGTACATATACTGACCAAACACAGCATGAATACTGTAGTGAAAATCCCCATCAAGATAAGGGTTTCTCTGACTTAGTGGAAAGAGCCTTCACATGTATTCATGGGCAATCCTTTGTATCCCTCGCACCTGACAGCACAATAATCAGAAGCCTCTTTATTAGGATGGAGAATCTCACATTACCAGTCTCACAGGACACTTCGACACCCTGGGAAACCAGAATGAATGTAATTCTCTTGGCATTCAGAGCAGCAGGTCAAGAATCTTGCAGGGTATTTTTACTGTTAATCCAATCTCACCATGTTCTCATAACGTCAGACTATATGATGGCCATATTCTGCATAAATAGGGAGGAGCGAGATCCATTCCTCTTTGTAAAGAAGTGACCAGTCTGTGGAATTGGTATATCAAAAATCCAATGCCCTATCAGCAGTGTACCTCCCAGGAACCCAAAATTCACTAGTGGACAGACTCAGCAGATACTTTGCCACCAACCACAAGTGAGAATACACAGGTCAGTGGTGAACAGCATCATCGCTAAGTATGAAACCCCTGCCCAGGATCTGTTTCCTTCTCAGACAAATAGGAAATGCAGCATCTACTGTTTCAGGGAAGCTCAGGGCCAGTTCTCTGGAGGTGATGCTCTCCTGCTTCCTTAGAGAGACTGTTTGAATTATGCCTTTCTTCCTATCCTGATGCTTCCTCTAATATTGTGGAAGATGCTCTGTCCTGTTGAATGAGCTGTTCTCATCATACCCAAATGGCCCAGCTAGTTCTGGTTCCCAGATCTCCTGAATATGTCAGTCTGGCTGCTCATCAGAGTTCATCCTTATCCAGATTTCTTGACTTGAGAATGGCAGTCAGACCTCCCAGCCCAGAAGCTCTTCTCTTTAGGGCTTGGTATTTGGATTGGCATTGGGTCTAAAATATTTCAGTCACAAAACTGTGCCAACTATTCTTACTAATAGCAGAAAGGACTCAAAAATGTTACTTAGCCAAGCGGAAGCATTTCTGTATCTCGGCCCACCACCACCTTATTTTTTCTGAGACAGCAGGTATTCCTGATATTTTGGATTACCTCCTTACCCTCAAGATGACTGGACTTTTCCTTAGCTCAACGTGGGTTCACCTTGTGGCAATCAGTGCATAGACTTACAGCTGGAAGGGACCTTGAGAAGTTATCAAATCCAGTCCCCTGTGGTGAGGTCAGACCAAGTAAACCTTGACCATCCCGTCAGATGTTTGTCCAATCTGTTCTTTAAAAGCTCCAGTGATGGGGATTCTGCAACCTCTCTTGGAAGCCTATGCCAGATCTTAAGTAAATTTATAGTTAGAATAAACTTTCCGATATCAAATCTTAATCTCCCTTGCTGCAGATTAACCCCCTGTCCTGTTCTAATTTCATTGGACATGGAGAACAATTGGTTACTGTCCTCTTTAATAACAGCCCTGAACATAGTTGAAGACAGGTCTCCTTTCAGTCTTCTTTTCTCAGGACTAAAGATGCTCAGTTCTTTTAACCTTTCCTCACAGGTCAGGTTTTCTAAACCTTTTATCATTTTTGTTGATCTCCTCTGGACTCTCTGCACCTTGTCCCCATCTTTCCTAAAATGTAGCACCCAGAATTGGACATAGCACTCCATCGGCGGTCTCACCAGTGCCGAGTAGAGTGAGACCATTACCTTCTGTTTCTTACACATGACACTCCTGTTAATACACCCCAGAATGATAGCGATTTTCACAACTGCATCACATTGTTGATTCATATTCAGTTTGTGATCCACTATAACCCCAAGATCTTTTTCAGCAGTACTGACACTTACCCTGTTTTTCCCATTTTGTAGGACTTTGCACTTGTCTTTATTGTAGTGGTCACCAACCGGTAGATCGTGATCAACTGGATTGCGATCTCCAGTGGCACAGTGGGGCTGCCGCTAAGACAGGCTCCCTGCCTGCCCCAGCCCCACGCCGCTCCCGGAAGCAGCCAGCGCGACCCTGGGGGCAAGGGTCTCCCTCCGCACACTGCTACTGCCTGTAAGCACCACCCCCGCAGTTCCGATTGGCCACAGCTCCTCATTCCCGGCCAATCGGAGCTGCGGGGGTGGTGCTTGCAGAGAGGGGCAGCATGCAAAGCCATGTGCCGCCCGCCCTCCCCCCCCCCCCCGGGGCCGGAGGGGCAAGTTGGCCCTTTCCAGGAGTGGCGTGGGGCTGAGGTAGGCAGAGAGCCTGCCTTAGTGGCAGCTACACTGTGCTGCTGACCGGGAGCCGCTGGAGGTAAGTGCTGCCTGGCGGGAGGCCGCACCCCAACCTCCAGCCCTGAGCCCTCTCTCAGAGCCAGCACCCCAAACCAGCCCTGAGCCCCTTCCCGGAGCCAGCACCCATACCCCCTCCTGCACCCCAACTCTCTTCCCCTGCCTGGAGCCCCCTCCTGCACCCCAACTTCCTCCCAGAGCCTGCACCCTTCCTGCACCCCAACCCACTGCCCCAGCCCTGACCCGCCCTCCCAGAGCCAGCACCCTGTATCCCCTCCTGCACCCCAATACTCTGCCCCAGCCTGGACTCTCTCCTGCATCCAAACTCCCTTCGAGAGCCCGCACCTCCTCCTACACCTCAACCCCCTGCCTCTGCCCTGACCCCCCTCCCAGAGCCAGCACCCCTTCCTGCACCCCAGTACTCTGCCCCAGACTGGAGCCCCCCTCCTGCACCAAAACTCCCTCCCAGAGCTTGCACCCCTCACTCCCTCCTGCACCCCAACCTCCTGCCCCAGGCTCAGTCCAGAGCCCCCTCCCACACTGCAAACCCCTCAGCCCCTACCCAAGCATGGTGAAAGTGAGTGAAGATGGGAGAGAGCAAGTGACGTGGGGGGGGAGTGAACAGAGGGGGGTGGTGGAGAGACTGAGGCGGGGTCTCGGGGAAGGGGTGGGGTAGATCCTGTGTTGCCCTTAAATTCAAAAAGTGTCTTGGGTGTCAAAAGGTTGGAGACCACTGCTTTATTGAATTTCATCTTGGAGAATTGGTCTGAATTCAACAACTTGTCAAGGTCCTTTTGAATTCTAATCCTGTCCTCCAAAGTGCTTGCAAATTCTTACATTTTAGTGTAATCTGCAAATTTTATAAGCATACTCTCCACTCCATTATCTATGTCATTAATAAAAGTATTGAATAGTACTGGACCCAGGACTGACCCCTGTGCGACCCCACTAGAGACATCCTCCCACTTTGACAGTGAACCATTGATAACTACTCTTTGAATATGGTCTTTCAACCAGTTGTGCCACCCACCATATAGTAAATTTATCTAGACCGTGATTTCCCTAGTTTGCTTATGAGAATGTCCTGTGGGACCGTGCAAAAAGCCTTACTAAAATCCAGATATATCACATCTACAGCTTTCCTCCACCGTTTAGGCCAGTAACTCTATCAAATAATTCAATAAGGTTGATTTGGCATAATCTGTTCTTGACAAATCCATGTTGGCCATTCTTTATAACCCTATTATCCTCTAGGTGCTTACAAATTAATTGTTTAAAAATTTGTTCCAGTATCTTTCCAGGTATCGAAGTTAGTCTGACTGATCTGCAATTCCCCCAGGTCCCCTTTATTTCCCTTTTTAAAGATAAGTACTATGTTTACCCTTATCCAGTTCTCTGGGACTTCACCTGTCCTCCATGAGTTCTTGAATATAATTGCTAATGATTCTGAGATTGCTTCAGGGCTACTTTGTATTTACACATACAATCACCTCTAGGTTCTTAAAGGGCTTAATTAGAACTTTCCTACAGGTAATAAGACCAGTCCCTGAATGGGACCTTTCAGCATTTACCAAGCCACCTTTTGAACACCTAGCTACCTCTTCAATGCATCATCTGTCTATGAAGTTTGGCTTTCTCGTTGCCATCACCAGATGGGTAGGTGAACTGGAGTCCCTAATGGCAGACTCTTCTTATACAATATTTCATAAAGACAAAGTCTCACTATGACTATGCTTGCAGTTCACCCAAAGTAGTTTCTGAATTTCACATAAACCAGACTGTCCACTTGCCTGTGCTCTTCCTGACGCCCCAAACCTCTAGCAAAGAGAAGAGATTTCATTCCTTTGATGTGAAATTAACTTTACCCTTAGAGAACAAAACAGATCAGAAAGTCACCTAAGCTGTTTGTTGCTATAGTGGAATAAGCTCGAGGATAAGTTGTTTCCTCCCAGAGGATCTCCCAGTATATCTCTGGAAGTATCCAGCTTTGCTATCAGCTGGCGTACCTTCCCTGACACATGGAGTACAGGTTCACCATAGAACAGCACAGACAGCATCAGTAGCATCACTTAAGAAAGTACCTCTGCTTGATATTTAGAAGTTCAATGCACGCCTTTTTGAGACATTACACCTTGGTCTAAACCTCCTCTGCTGATGCATCCTTTGGGGCAGAGGTTCTATAAGCAGTCATACTACTTGCATCTTCATGCCCTCCTCCTCTTTAAATATTCCTGGTCAATCACTGTCACGGCTGATTCCCCACTCTGGCACTTCAAGTGCAGAAGGTGGGGGCCCGCAAGGATTCTTAAAATAATGCCACTCCAGGCTGGTATTAAACTCCCAAGGTTACAGCTTCTCTCTGACCTTGGATGGGTAGATGCTGCCACCACCCAAGTGCAAAAAAACCCCTTTTGACCCAGAAAGGCGCACTTGGGAATTCCTCCCTCTGGGGTACCCTTAAGCCCTTTCACACCCCCCACCAGCTAATAAAACAACTTAAGCACAAACCTCGTAGGACACAAAAACACAATCCTGTTCTTAAAAAAGGTAAATTTTATTAAAAACAACTTAGGAACTTAGGCTATTGCTAGATTTAAAAAGAGCAAATATAATAAGCATCAAGAATGGTTTTCTTGAGGTCCAGCTTAATGGTTACAAGCAAAACGAAAGCATTTGGGATTAGACCAGAGGAATCCATAAGCCTTACAGAAATAAAAGAGAGAAACCTAATCATGTCTTTGTAGACATTTCCTGATCTACTTACATATCTGGGGTTTCAAATGGAATAGTTTTTAGGTATGATATAGTGATTTTCAGACCTGGTTCACAGCTTTTTACAGCATAGCTTCAGCCCTGGTTTTGCTCTGTCCCCTGTCTCCAGACAACAACAGACAGACAAAGGGAAAGTTTTTTTTCCAATTTTAAAAAGTTTTAGCCCTCCCATTGGCTCTTTTGGTCAGGTGCCCACTCCCTTCCTTTTACTTATGGGCTTTTTTAACCCTTTACAGGTAAAGCAAGTAGAGAACAGCTACTAACTAGGATTTTATAGCTAACTGGCTGGCTGGATGTTCATAAAAGGGACCCCCCCTTTCCTTTATCACAATGGAATGTGGAATACACATAGGGACCAGCACTCAAAGAAAGAAAGAAAAGTTACCCATTGTAACTGAAGTTCTTTAAGGTGTGTGGTCTCTATCTGTATTCTACCACCTGTCCCTCTGCTTTGGATCATCTCTGATTTGTGGTAAGAGGAGGAATTGGAGACATGTCCATCTGCACCACGCCTTATACTGTTGGCATTGAACATTAGAAGATCAAAGGTGCAGGTGCAAACCAACAGATGCTACTTACAAAATTCTTCAGTCTCAAGTGCATGGAGTGTATGCACACCCACAGTGGAATACAGATAGGGAGCACACATCTCAAAGAATTCCAGTTACAAAGGGTAAGCAACTTCCCTTTTTAATTTAATTTTTAGTATATAGCAAATTTGAAAAGCCTCTGTTTCTCTAAATTATGCAAATCTCCATTATCTTTAACTGTCATGCTGAACATTTTGGAAAGATCCACACCATGCTTAACCAATGTGAGTTGCACTGTTAAGTCCTGTCTTTACTATTTAAAAAGCTACCTTGTTGGTGGACATTGTAGTGCCTAGCAGTTAGAGTACAGTTCTAGTACCAAGTGGCAGTCCCTGCTTAATTGCTATTTGAGTACCGACTACTGTCTAAATTAAGTACAGCTTTGTGACACCCCCCTTTCCTGCACCTCAGTTTAACTCTTGCTGAAGCAGAAGTCAGAGTTCTCTCTTTGCAGAAAGCGTTACTTTCAAGGCTATTGTATTTAAAACACTGTATGTAATATTAAAAACATCTCCCAGTAAGCTTCAGGGAGAGAGTACCACTCAATTTTGTTAAACAAACATTTAATATACAAAAAAATTGTGAACAGTATCTGGAATGCTTATGAATAACTTTTAAACAAAGCTATTAAGTAGTAAATCTACTGGTGTTTCTTATATACAGTTAGCAGTTAGCTAATAGCCAAATGTAAATGGCTTAGCCTCTAGGAGTGGCAAATGCTCCACTCCTAACTCTCCCTGTAAGTCCATAAAATACATTGCAACAGATCATACATTTGTCTGAGGACTTCTCTAGTAAGTACAGCTGGAGTAACACTCATCTGTATCCAAGGTGGTACACGTATTGGGACTCACCCCTCAGAGCAGACCCATCTCTTGGCCTACATCAATCAGAACCTGAGCCCACGGGGCGGTCTTTAAGTCTCCCCTCCCAACATTCTGATTGGCTCAACTGTTAGATAGTGAATATGTGTAGGGCCTGCAAGAGTGCTTGCCCTTAATGGAAACTTTCTGTACAGCTTCCATAACTACTCCTGAGCATGTCTAGTAACTGCCACACACCCTACTTGTGGATGTTTCTGGACAGGACGGTAGGAACAGAGCAACACAAGAATGGCTCTGGCCAACTCTGTTAGATTGGGCAGATTCATCAACTTACCCTCCTTATGCTTTGACAGCTGTAAAAGGATCATCAGGAATATTTTATTGTCAACTAATGACATCAATGCAATTTCTTTCCCATATCCAAGCTCATGATCAGATTGACTATATCAAGGAAATTCCTTTGCCACAGCCTATGCTTTACTCGAACAAGTTACTGGACTCAATAGAGGAGTAACTGGATGCAATTCTGTGGTATACAAGAAGTCAGGCGAAGTGATTTAATGGCCCCTTCTGGCCTTAAAATCCAAGACTTTATTAAAGTATTTTTTACATTTGAGGGTAAACATCTTGCCAAAATTTGCCAGAAATATTTTCAAATTTTTACTGGCTCTGTTCTTAAAAGTTAAAAGCCAACTGACAATTGAAGCCAAATCTAATTTATAGTATGTGGAGTGTCCGCTGTAATGATTACAGGGAGCCTCTGTCACCTTTCTGGACTCTCTGAGTGCGCCACCTCATGTGTCAGGCTTTGGGCCTTTACCTCTTCTGGATGGAATCCTGTGGTTCTCCCACTTTTAGACAGCCCTGTGCTACAATACCCTGTGTATCCTTCATTCTTACCCTGTATGTCTGACCAAGTTTGGGCACCTGCAGTTGTTTGCTTTGAAAGTTTGTGACCAGTGGTAAATATAGTGACCAGACAGCCTTCTTAAACCAAAGTATTGTTTATTTTAGCAGTAGGAACAAAGCATTAGAAAAAAAAGGATTTAAAAACAACTACTAATCTATATGCATCTCTGTCTTGCCTAAAGGCTTATCTTCCCTTGATGATAACCTAGGTTGGCCTAACTTCTTCAGATGCTCCCAGCAGATCCATGTGTCTCACTCTAGTTCCCACCAAAAAATATGCCCTAGAAAGAGGATCCCTTTTAATCCTCCCAGAGAACATAAGTACAGCCATACTGGATCAGACCAAACATCCATCTAACCCAGTATCCTGTCTTTCGATAGTGGCCAATTCCAGGTGTTTCAGAGGGAATCAACAGAACAGGTAATCATCAAATGATCCATCCCCTGTTGCCCATTCCCAGTTTCTGGCAAACAGTTCTTCTGTTCTTCTGTATTCATGGGCCTTTCCTGTCCTGGTCCAAAATACTTTTGCTGGTTGGCTGGAGAGGAGGCAAAATCATGAAAGCTAATAGTTCTGGCATTGTCTCTTAACAGTTCTCAAGTGTTTGCTGAGAGCTGACTTATCTTGAGCTATTCTTTTCTTTCCTGCCTGTTTTTCCAGACAGACACCTGTTGAGTTAAATCAACATAGCCATACAGAAAACATCCCAAAAAACATGCCAACAAAAAACATTCATAAATTACAGAGCAGCTGCCAATCTGCCACATCCCCTTAATCTTTAATTTCAGAATGATAAAGTTCCCTGAAATTTCTACCATTTTTTTTTAATTTTCTGCTTTTCCTGCATAAAATTTTTATTTTTGGTTATTGACCTAATGCCATTTTTCAGGGAGAAAAAATATCCAATATATTATAGGCAGGATCTGGAGTATCTCTTAAAATGCATAGAATAACAAAAGCAACCCTTTTAAGGGCCAAATCCTGCCTTACTTGCACAGAACAAATTTGTCACTTACCTGTGGCAGTGCAGCTATACTAAGAACTAGGTCACAACTTAGTCCACAGGCAAAACTCTGATTGGTTCAGCAGGGTTGTCTAAGTTAAGTAATGCAGGATTTTTTACAAAGGCTTTACCAGTAGCGTCCGATATGTTAGCCAGACTGTTAAAACAACAACCATTTTGTTTATCATTTAAAGGCCGGGGGGAGGGAGAAAATAGGTTAAAAAATCAATAAGGTCTGGGGATTAAATGAAATTACAGTAGACCAATTTATCTTCTATAACCTGACTGAATTTAAAGTGGAGCTTTAAATATAATACACCTCTACCCTGAATATAACGCGACCCGATATAACACAAACTCGGATATAACGCGGTAAAGCAGTGCTCCGGGGTGAGCAGGGCTATGCACTCTGGCGGATCAAAGCAAGTTCGATATAACACGGTTTCACCTATAACGTGGTAAGATTTTTTGGCTCCCGAGGACAGCATTATATCGGGGTAGAGGTGTATATAGTTGTTGTTGAGCACTGTCTTTCACACACATTTCTGTTGTGCAAAATGTATGTGCTAGTTTTCTAAGAGGCTATCTTAAAGTTCAAGCAGGTAGGAAGTGTTCGTGCCAGGAATTTTGGACATCTCTCCAAACACCCGAAAAATATTTAAAATTCCAGTAACAGTTTCTTCTTCATGAAAGGTTGAGGAGAGGACTAGGTAGTTCAGTGAATCAATAGGTGACCTCTGGATGCTGAAATGAAAATCTGACTTGGGTCAAATGAGACATAAGATTAATTGTTATTCTAATTCTGCACTAGGCATTTATGTATCGCCCCTCTCATAAAGGCCTATGTGAGACTGGCTAGACCTGGTTTCCCTTACCCTAGCCACTCAAGTGTATCTTGGGCTAATTTGACAGAGTATACGGGGGAGGAAAGGGAAAAGGATTCTATGTAGGCTGAAAAATGTTGGCCCCTGTTTTATATTCACTTCATTCTGAAGCCAAATCCCTTAGTCAACTTTTAAAACTGGGGGTAGGAGAATAAAATAGGGTTTAATTCATTGTTCCTGCGCCTCTGTCTGAATGAATTATATTGGGAACAAATCTGTGTTTACACCCTTTGTAGTCAGTTATTACTTTAGAATGCACAAACTTGTGTTGTGCATTTCGCATATGAATAGGAATAGACTATGTGAACTTACCATAACCATGTGTTCTCGTAATAGAATAATACCCTGTTCTGAGAGTGATTGTTGGGGTTAACCATGCTGACTTAGTTGACTGATTTAGTTGGGGGCTGGTCCTGCTTTGAGCAGGGGGTTGGACTCACTGAGGTCCCTTCCAACCCTGATAGTCTGTGATTCTATGACTAATGCGATAAGAGCAGCTGCTGGATAGAGTTTGCCTATATAAGCCTGGAAACTGTGTCATAGTCCTCCAACCAGCAACTTCCAGAGTTCAAATGCATTATAAATAGTTAACATAGAAAACAGTTAACCTCCCCCAATTAACATGGGTGGGAATAAACCCAGAGCAGAGGATTTTCCTGTTATGAGCAGACCTTTTTGGTTAATTCAGATTGTCTATTCTCACACACAGACTGTTGGGAAGTAGCAGCTACCCACCTGAGTTTGTGTTGGCGTGGGGTAGGGAACAGAAGGGAGGGAGAAGAAAAGGTAATGGCAAATGGCATTTTGAAGAACCCAGAAATCAAACGCTGCCTCTGAAGAAGACACATCTACTTTGTAGTGTCTAGTTAAAGAATGTGAGGATTGCCAGATGGCCACTCTGCACGTCTCCTCATCCTCATAAGGCCACTTAGTTTTTTTTCTTCTGAGATAGAAACAAATGTTGTAGAACACACTCTAAGACTGGAGGAACAGACTTTCCAGCCTCCTTATAAGCTTTGATTGTTGATCTGACCTATTGAGAGGTGGTTGTCTAAAATGTTTCAAGGCCTTTGTCCTTGCCAGCATTGAAGAAGTTCTAATCAACTACCAGTTGTTCAAACAGGAACAGAGAGAAATGAATATAAGGTGATTAGGTCACTAGGAGTCCCTGTGGCCAGCCTAACTGGTCCTATTATCAATAACATATACCAGGGACTCAGTAAAAGGAAAATATCTTTGCCTTAAACATTTATTCCTCCTCAAGAGGAAATTGGATGCCTAATTGCACTTTAAGAGGAGAAAGAAGCTTTCTTAGAGGAATTTATAGATTTTTTTTTGAAGGCTTCTTATTTCTGTGAACAAATCGCAAGAGGTAACAAGTGAAAGTAACAAACAATGAAGAAACAGAAAGGAGTTCAGAGTTTACAATAATATTAGATGACTATTCAGAATGGTTTTATGCCCATTTTGGCACCAGTGGTTCCAGTTTTTAAGTTAATATGTAATTTGACCCTTAAGAATCAAGCCTCCAAAACCCGTAAAGCGATTTAAAAGCTTTTATCCCAGATTTTAAAATATCACTGAGATCTGCAAGTAAACTTAATCTTATGAAAGCTGAGTTTAAATTTTATGCACACATGTTTTATTTATAGATATTGGCCACCTACTCGTATGAAATTGCCAAAATATTTGTCCTCTGAGTTTGATTAGAAAAAATACTTTTACTCAATTTTAACTAAATTAGATATTTAGCAAATATCAGAATTAATGTACTGTTATAGTTCCTGTTCTGCTGATTATTATTGGAACAGTTACTTTGTAGTGAGCAAAAATAGCAAGTGTAAAGCAAATTGCTGATTTTGAAAATATCTAATTTCAGTGAGAGGAAAAAAGTTCAAAACTAATGTATTATTAATGAATACAAACCATTTTCATCTTTATATCCAGGAACCCTTGTGTGCATTATTTACATATGAAATGAAAACATTTGTTAATATAAGGCGAGTTTATACTTTTCTACAGGGACCTCCTGCATGATGACCAGGAAACTGCATGAATATCCTCTTGCAGAGTTTCCTGTGAATTGTTTCATTGGAGGTCAGGAATGGAGACTACAAAAGATAGTACTAATAGTGATGCTATATAAATAGTCTCGGCATTAATAGCTTGAGAAGGGAAAGCCCTGTGGTTTGGATGGCGATGAATACTACATAGGGTCGCATTTCCCAAATGAATATAGATTGGATTTAAGGGTTTCTTCTGCTGAGTTTTGTGCAGAGGAGATTATAGGTGGAGAAGAGATTATGCACAGTACTGCATTGGTTCAAATCCTTCCTTCTTGCTCTGACAGAAATGAGGCCAAAGGATTGAGTTTTCCATTTCTTTACTCTCTTCCAAAGGAAACAACAAAGAGGATGACCTGGCTTTTAACTCATTCATATCTTCTTTAAAAAAAGAAATCAGTAATACAACAGATGTCTAGTTTCAGTAATTAAGCCAGGTACTGTTGATACAATTATATACCTGGTCCAGTGAGCATGGAATGTGCTTGGCTAAATACTGCTAGTTTCTTCCAATAAATTCCTATTCATTTAGTGTCAGCTTTTGCAGTCCAGAATAAGCCAGCCAATGACTGCCTTATATTATATATAAAAGGTGAAGCAAACTCTGTTTAAAAAAATATTTGCAGAGCTCCAAACTGAGAGAGACTAAGATTAATTTAATCTTCTATAAACCTAGTCTACAATCACTGCTGCTTAGGGGAGGTAAAGGTAGCAAAAATCAAAGGGGTTCCAACATTATTATGCATTCCAAAGCCAGCTGGATCAAAATGCAGTATTGCACATTAAGATTCTAAATCTGGCAATTCAGATTTACATTCGCAGAGGGGGGCATATCTTGTGAAGGATACATTTCCTGATTCACATACCAATCAGTTTCTTGCTTTAAACAAATCACTTATTGTTATCCCAATGATATATTACTATATAATTGCTGACTTTGGACCTGTTCATAGAAATCTGAATGTGAGCACATCAAGATAAAGAGAATATTTAGTTTTATTAACATTTTCTTTTAAATTTTTTCCTGGATTCTAGGAACTCCTGAAAAGTTCCTTTTTTTGCCAGTGACTTCAACTCTTCCTAATTTTACATTCACACACCAGAATTAAAAATTTAACTACCACCAAGTCTCAGACTACAGTGATTTGTTCAACCTTAATGATATAAAATTGGCCAGTCCGTTAAGTCTTATTTGTAAGGTCTAACCCAGAGTTAGTGGATGTTTGTGTTTGGTATGGAGGGTGATGTCTGTGATTTTCTTTCAAGTCTCTGATCCAGAATTCAATTTGATGAAATTTCATTTGTCAGGAAACACTTTCACAGCCAGAAAACAATGTCAAAGTTGAGCTTGCTAGTGCTTTCAAAACGAAATCATGCAGCTGAGGGCCTCATACAAACCCCACTATTTCGTCACACTTCCTGTTTTGTTCCTTCCAGTCATCCTAAACCCCAAAATCTATGAAATTACATGGTGAGCTAGTGGGGCCTTTATATCACTGTCTCTTGTCTCTTCTTCCTCATCAAATTAAAAGAACATTCCTTCAAGACCTTGAGTGATTATCTGTTGACCCCCACACTTATCTAGTTTCTAGAGGCCTCCAGACACCCCTACTCTCCCGCCCTCTTCCTTAAAAAAGCCCCACAATATCTCTTGGCTTGTAGCAGGCATCCTTTGTAGGTGTTAACTGGCACGGTGAGGAAGGGTGAGTCCAATTTTCAAGATATTACTTGGGCTAACTTCAAACTGTCTTCTTGAAATACTAAACTACATTGGCTAATGGTGAAATCAGCATCAGTGACAGCCTATGAGTTGCATTTATCTCCCACAGGGACAGCTAACAGACAAACAGGGCATCACACAAAGCTACTAATTTTGGAATGAGTTTCCAGGTACCATATGACATACAGAAGTTGTACCTGACTAGTCCCAGAAATTTTGGAAACCTAGGAGAAGCAGGAAATGACACAAAGGCACCACATGGAACTTTTAGGAAACCACATTTTTCCTCCCTCAGATATAGAAGTCCTGTCAAGCCTAAGTCCTGTGTAATTTTTTGTGAACAGCCTATTTTCTTGATATTTTGATTTGATTAGTCATCTGGACTGGATGCATAATGTATTTTTTTTTTCATAAATGTTCAGGTGGAGAGGAAGGTGACCTAAATTTTGGCCATTTGTCTGTGGACAAAAATAAGGAGTGCTGTTTTGAATGCTTAAACTCACATCTTTGCTACTGCTATGATTTTTGACTGGAGACAAGATTTCTGCTAGGCTTAGGACCATTATATTTAGATAACTACCTTTGTAATGGAAAGGGTGTGAAACATTTTTATGTTAATAGTAAAGTAAAATGTAAGAGCACAGTTTCTGTAGAAATCTGAGTGAGACATGATTTTAAATTATACAAGCTGCGCATAACTGAAATATTTCAGGATAGGCCATCCAGCTATTGGGTGCTGTTATATAAAGTCAGTTTCAGCATTGAGTTCAACACTGAGAGTTTTTGTGACAATAGTGGAATAGTGGAATTGTTCACTTTTGGAAAATTGGATTTTCTGCTGTGTCCAACTGGCATATATTGCTAGGAATTTCATTCACATGTCCAAAGCACTGAAACAAGCCAACACCAAACATTTGGCTCACCCTAAGCTAATAAAGCACCATTTCTAAATCAGAAGACATACAGTACACACAAGCTTATATGATGCTGTGGTGCTGTTGTCACTTTTTTCATAAAGGTTATGTCAGCCATGTCTTTCAGAGACATAGAATAGAAACTGAACATTTGCTTTGAGTCAAAACATTGTAAAAAAAAAGTGGGAGTCTGGGGGCAGTTTTAGCTCCCATGAGATTCTCTGTGGTCCAGTCGGAACTCTGTATGTCCACCATCCACCCCATTTTAATTCAACTGTCTCCCAGCCATTGTCCTCTTCTCTCCAGATAACTGGATGGGACTGTGTTGAGCCCATCACTTTGCTTCTTAATGTGTTCTGGAAGCTCACTGTTGTCATTTTCTTTCCCCATGCATTGAGCATGCTATATCTGAAAGGCTTCTAGTTCTGCCAAACTAGTGTGTGAAAATTGAGAACACTGACACAATGCCAAGAACTGAAACTTGGCTGTGTAAATATTTGGACTTTGCTTAGTCCATGTGTATAGAAGCTGTTTTTTTTTTTTTTTTTTTACAACTTCTTAAAATAGGCATAGCCATATTGAAACGATAATGGCTTCCTCTGGGCTTTGTTCTTAATGTTATGCATCTTTGCTGGGGGCAGATCTTTGCACTCTAGCACTGCAGTGTGTTTTGGTTTCTCTGCCCTATTTCACTTTTCTGGCTCACCTGGATAAAATATCCATGTTGTGAAAGATGTATAATTATTCATGAGTTTCTATACATGAACTGTACTTGTATTACAAATTGTAAAACCTACTCATAAATATATAGCTAGGAAAATCATACTGGCTTTACACTGCTGACATGTTCTGAAGGAACCTTTAAAGCATTGTATTGACTTGCCAATGAATGTCTCCATAGAACAACACAGCATTTACCGTGTTTGGATCACTTATGATCTGACAAAGTGTAACATGTTCGGGACTCTCTTTAGGTGAGTTGTGTCCAAAGTTAAAACTTAGTGACTAAAAGCATTTGGGTTTTATGAGGCCATTTCAAACCCGTCTTTCCATTCAGTGGGTTTATTTTCTTAAAGAAAGCTAATTATAATAAAATATCATTATGCCTCTAACAAAAAGGGACACTGTCAGTGCCTCCCAGTAAACAGAGCACTTACCTGGGATGTGGGAGACCCAGGTTCAATTCCTCCTCTGCCTGATGTGAGAGAAGGGATTTGAACTTGTGTGTCAGTCATTGCAGGAGAGTCAGTGGGCCAGCGAGAGAGCGAGTGAGACTGACTCTATAGCCTTGTGGTTTGGGTACTCACCTTGGAAATGGGAGACCTTCATTCAAAAACCCCTATTTAATTATCTATATGCAGCCGAATAGCTTCAAGGGGGGGAAGAGATATGCTGTGGAAGTGTAGAGTATCCTAGAGCCCACTGGCTAGGGCACTCTTGTGCGCTGTATGAGACTTAAATTCAAATCCCATTTCCATGTCAGGTAGAGGGTGGAATTGAACTCAGGTCTTCCTCATTCCAGGCAAGTGCCCTAACCATTGGACTAAAAGTTAGAAGGGAGGTGGCCACTGCCACTGCTTTTCTTACTCCACCACTTTTTTTTTTTTTTTTTTTGGCTGAAATTATTTGTCAACTTCGTGTTAAATTTGCAAATACTTTTGGGTCAACAAAACCTCAATTTTTCAGTGAATAAATTATTTGTCTGAAAAAAATTGCCCAGTCCTTTTTGTGTGTGTGTGTATATATATATGCACATATACACACACACACACACACAAAACACACACACATAAAAAGGATTGGGCAATTTTTTTCAGACAAATAATTTATTCACTGAAAAATTGAGGTTTTGTTGACCCAAAAGTATTTGCAAATATATATATACACACAGACACACACACACACTAAAGAGAAATACATGATATTCTTACCACAGGCAGGAAATGGATCTTGATTTTCAAAGATGCAGTTCTTGAGCTATGAGAGTCCAAAGTTGGGAGCTATCTTTACTTTTAAATATCAGGCTTTTCAGAGCTGACCCAGATTTTGAAACCTGTTGAGACTCGAGTCCTTCAACTGGTAGAGGCTTGAGTTTATTGTAATAATGATGATACAAGTGGAATATAGAACAGAGGGTGACAACCACATACTTCTTGTTGCATCTCTTACTAATCATTTAGAAGAGGCTTTATATCTCTTTTTTATTGGAATGGGAAGATTAATTTAAGGGGAAAATAGCCCCTGAATATTCGCATTGGCTCTACTAGAAAAAAAAGGACTAGGAATTTTTCCTTCTTTCATTCGGCTGACAATTTTGAAAAATGTATAATACGTTATATCACTGCATAGGAATAATATATGTAGCATGGAAAAGTTACAGGCCAGAAAGGTAAACGTGTGTTAGGTTATATATGTTTATAACCAAGTTTTCCTCTCCGGGGGTGTGTTACAACAGCTGGGTTTTCCATTGCCATGACAGACTGCCTCTTCTATAGACCAATACAGCTGCAAAACTTTTATCCTAAAGCAGACTTTTCATTTTCATGTCATGGTTGTGTATATTCGCTGTAAACTTGCAAAAATGTTCCAGTGTTTTTTTTCCAGAATTTTAAAGGAGTTGTAAATTTGAAACTGTTTCTTGAACTATACTGTAATTAAATTATTGAGTGAATTTCAAGCTTAAAAATAAGCATGCCAAACAAACTTCAGAAACTAAAATTAAAATGAAATATTGAACACTGAGTATTAGTAAGGCCCTACCAAATTCATAGTCCATTTTGGTCAATTTCACAGCCAGGAGATTTTAAAATTAGTCAGTTTCACATTTTCAGATGTTTACATCTGAATTTTCACAGTGTTGTAACCAGGGAGTCCCGACCCAAAAGGCTGTCAGAGTGTGGGGGTCACAAGGCTATTGTAGGGGGGAGGGTGGAATTGCCACCCTTACTTCTGCCCTGCTGCCTTTAGAGCTGGGCAGCCAGAGAGAAAGGATGTTGGCCAGGCGCCCAGCTCTAAAGCCAGCGCCACTGCCAGCAGCAGCGCAGAAGTGAGGGACACAGTGTATGGGGGGGGGGTTACCATATGTCTGGTTTTCCTGGCAGTCTCCCACCCGAGTGGAGGGATGACAGCTGGAGCCACAGCCTCCCCGTGCAGGGGGCGACAGCTGGAGCCGCAGCCTCCACGCAGGGGAGGTGAGGGTGTGACAGCTAGAGCCATTGCAACTTCCTGAGGTTCTCGGAAAGGGTCTGACCCACCCTGGGAGTGGCCCCTGCAGGGAAAGAGGAAGTCTCGTCCCTTCTCATCCCTGGTCAGGACTAACAGCTGGAGCCCTGTGCAGGGTAGGAGCCCCTAGCTGGGAGCCAGATTTCATAGGGGAGATCAGATTTCATGGCCCATGATGCATTTTTCACGGCCATGAATTTTGTAGGGCCATAAGTATTAGTCACAGCTAAAGCTTGCACTTGTTTGTCTCTCCTACAATTTTTTTAAAATGTAAGTCCCACTCACCATGTCCATTTATGTTTGTATTTTACTGGGTTTCTTTCATTCTATAAGTTATGCCCTAGCAAAGGGTATTCTGGCTGAAACATACAGTGATAGTGATACAGAGAAAAATAAAGAAATATTCATAGATTCATAGATTCTAGGACTGGAAGGGACCTCGAGAGGTCATCGAGTCCAGTCCCCTGCCCGCATGGCAGGACCAAATACTGTCTAGACCATCCTTGATAGACATTTATCTAACCTACTCTTAAATATCTCCAGAGATGGAGATTCCACAACCTCCCTAGGCAATTTATTCCAGTATTTAACCACCCTGACAGGAACTTTTTCTTAATGTCCAACCTAGACCTCCCTTGTTCCAGTTTAAGCCCATTGCTTCTTGTTCTATCCTTAGAGGCTAAGGTGAACAACTTTTCTCCCTCCTCCTTATGACACCCTTTTAGATACCTGAAAACTGCTATCATGTCCCCTCTCAGTCTTCTCTTTTCCAAACTAAACAAACCCAAAGTTTCAGAGTAGCAGCCGTGTTAGTCTGTATCCGCAAAAAAAACCAGGAGTACTTGTGGCACCTTAGAGACTAACAAATTTATTAGAGCATAAGCTTTCGTGGACTACAGCCCACTTCTTCGGATGCATATAGAGTGGAATAAATATTGAGGAGATATATATACACACATACAGAGAGCATAAACAGATGGGAGTTGTCTTACCAACTCTGAGAGGCCAATTAAGTAAGAGAAAAAAAAAACTTTTGAAGTGATAATCAAGATAGACCAGTACAGACAGTTTGATAAGAAGTGCATTTGTCTTTGTTAAACTTCATCCTGTTTAACTCAGACCATTTCTCCAGTTTGTCCAGATCATTTTGAATTATAACCCTGTCCTCCAAAGCAGTTGCAATCCCTCCCAGTTTGGTATCATCCGCAAACTTAATAAGCGTACTTTCTATGCCAATATCTAAGTCGTTAATGAAGATATTGAACAGAGCCGGTCCCAAAACAGACCCCTGCGGAACCCCACTCGTTATGCCTTTCCAGCAGGATTGGGAACCATTAATAACAACTCTCTGAGTACGGTTATCCAGCCAGTTATGCACCCACCTTATAGTAGTCCCATCTAAATTGTATTTGCCTAGTTTATCAATAAGAATATCATGCGAGACCGTATCAAATGCCTTACTAAAGTCTAGGTATACCACATCCACAGCTTCACCCTTATCCACAAGACTTGTTATCCTATCTAAGAAAGCTATCAGATTGGTTTGACATGATTTGTTCTTTACAAATCCATGCTGGCTGTTCCCTATCACCTTACCACCTTCCAAGTGTTTGCAGATGATTTCCTTAATTACTTGCTCCATCATCTTCCCTGGCACAGAAGTTAAACTAACTGGTCTGTAGTTTCCTGGGTTGTTTTTATTTCTCTTTTTATAGATGGGCACTATATTTGCCCTTTTCCAGTCTTCTGGAATCTCTCCCGTCTCCCATGATCTTCCAAAGATAATAGAGGCTCAGATACCTCCTCTATTAGCTCCTTGAGTATTCTAGGATGCATTTCATCAGGCCCTGGTGACTTGCAGGCATCTAACTTTTCTAAGTGATTTTTAACTTGTTCTTTTTTTATTTTATCTGCTAAACCTACCCCCTTCCCATTAGCATTCACTATGTTAGGCATTCCTTCAGACTTCTCGGTGAAGACCGAAACAAAGAAGTCATTAAGCATCTCTGCCATTTCCAAGTTTCCTGTTACTGTTTCTCCCTCTTCACTAAGCAGTGGGCCTACCCTGTCTTTGGTTTTCCTCTTGCTTCTAATGTATTGATAAAAAGTCTTCTTGTTTCCCTTTATTCCTGTAGCTAGTTTGAGCTCATTTTGTGCCTTTGCCTTTCTAATCTTGCCCCTGCATTCCTGTGTTGTTTGCCTATATTCATCCTTTGTAATATGCCTGAATTAACTTTCATATTATCCAGTGATTTTAATTACTTGTGGTTTGATCAAGTGTAGCAGAAAGTGGTTTACAGTTGACTGATGCTATACAACTGAAACCCCCAAAATTAAATTTTGGGTGCACAAAACAGAGACTCTGAATTCAGAAACTCATTATAACATGTTCTAAACCAAAGCAGAAATGTAGCTGTGCCTAACAAAAGATGAAGCAGTTAATTTGTGATGGAGACTTCCCTTGATATACTCAAAGGGAAAAGATTTTGGGGGGTTGAGGGGAAGAAGAAATCTAGACTCTTGTTTTTGTTCTTTTAGTTAATTAAATACATTAACAATAACAAAATAAGCAGATTTGTCAATTGACATAGTGATGAGACACTTATGTGATCTGACTCTCCCAAATAAGCTACTTTAAAATAATATAGAAGTGTGTAATAAGACATTTATTGCTGATGGGAACATAATGGGAGGAGACATTTTTTATTCCATTAGAAGGGCTGTCACTCAGTCAGAATGTAAATCTCTGGGTCATTGACCTATTCTTTTGCATATGCGGTCTAGTACAAACAATAGATCTGTACTAATTAGACACAATAAATGTAAGATGTTCCAGTTTTTGACTCATCTAGTTTCTTTATGTAATACAGTAACAACTGCAAACTATCCTGATGCAAAGGAAAGACAGGAAGAATAGTAAGATGCCAGTATGGCTTCATTAGGAGCTCTTTAATGACCTGAAAATCAAAAAGGAATCCTACGAAAAATGGATACATGGACAATTTGCTAAGGAGGAGTTCAAAAGAAGTAGCAACAGCATGTAGGGACAAAATTAGAAAGACTGAGGCACAAAATGAGTTACACCTAGCAAGGGTCATAAAAGTCAGTAAGAGAAGGTTCTTTAAATACATGAGAAGCAAGAGAAAAATGAAGGGAAGTGTAGGTCCTCTTACCAGAGAAGGAGAATTAATAACTAATGACATCCAGAAGGCTGAAACAAAACACCTGTCTTCACCAGGGTACTTAAGAAATTAGCTGAAGCAATTTCAGAACCCTTAGCAATTATCTTTGAGACCATCTGGAGGACAGGTGAGGTCACAGAAGACTGGAGAAGGGCAAACTTAGTACCTGTATTTTAAAAGGGGAACAAAGAGATCTGGGAAATTAAAGATCAGTGTTAGCCTAACTTTGATAGCTGGGAAGATACTGGAACAAATTATTAAACAATCAGTTTGTAAGCAATTGAGGGTTATAAGTAATAGCCATAATGGATTTGTCAAGAATAAATCATGTCAAATCAACTTAGTTTCCTTCTTTGACAGGGTTACTAGCCTAGTGGATGGAGGGAAGCAGTAGATGTGATGTAATCTTTCTTTTAGTTAGGCTTTTGAGACATTCCCACAGGACATTCTCATAAGCAACCTAGGGAAATACAGGCTAGATGAAATTACTATAAGGTGGGTTCACAACTGGTTGAAGGACTATACTCAAAGAGTAGTTATCAGTAGTTTGCTGTCAAACTAGTAGCGCGTATCTAGTAGGGTCTTACTGGGGTCAGTCAATATTTGCAGTAATGACTTTGATAATGGAGTGGAGAGTATGCTTATAACATTTGCAGACAACATGAAGATGGGAAGGTTTGCAAGCACTTTGGAGGACAGGATTAGAATTCAAAAGGACCTTGACAAATTGGAGAATTAGTGTGAATTCAACAAGATGAAATTCAGTAAGGACAAGTGCAAAGCACTTCACTTAGGAATGAAAAATCAGATCCCTACACCTACAAAATGGGTAATAACAGGGTACGTGGCAGTACTGCTGAAAAGGATCTGGGAGTTATAGTGCATCACAAATTGAATATGAGTCAAAAATGTGATGCAGCTGTGAAAAAGCTATTATTCTGGAGTGTATTACTAGGAGTGTACAATTCTACACACTACATTTTAGGAAAGATGGGGACAAATTGCAGAGTCCAGAGGAGATCAACAAAAATTATGAAAGGTGTGGAAAACCTGATCTATGAGGAAAGGTTAAGAAAAATTGGGCATGTTTAGCCTTGATAAAAGAAGACTATAGGGGGGCCTTGCTAATAGTCTTCAAATATGTTAAGGGATATTATTAAAGAGGACTGTGATCAATTGTTCTGCATGTCCACTGAATGTAGGACAAGAAGAAATGGGCTTAACCTGCGTCAAGGGACATTTATGTTAGATATTAGAAAAAACTTTCCAATTATAAGGATGATTAAGCTTTGGAATAAGCTTCTAAGGGAGGTTGTGGAATCCCCATCATTGGAAGGTTTTTAAACAGGTTGGACGGACACCTGTCAGGGATGATCTAGGTTTACTTGGGATATGTCTTCACTACCGGCCGGATCCGCAGGCAGCGATCGATCCGGGGGGATTGATTTATCGTGTCTAGTCTAGACGTGATAAATCGATCCCCGAGCGCTCTCCCATCGACTCCTGTACTCCAGCTGGGCGAGAGGCGCAGGCAGAGTTGATGGGGGAGCGACAGCAGTCGACTCACCATGGTGAAGACACCACGGTAAGTCGATCTAGATCGATTTCCCCCTCCTCCCAGTGTAGACCAGGCCTTAGTCCTGCCACAACATAGGGGCTGGACTTGATGACTTCTCAAAGGTCCCTTCTGGCTCTGTGATTCTATGTTAAAATTTCAGTGTCTGTCTGAGCAGAGCAGGAATTTTATAAGGAATTTACTTTCTGTCAACAATTTGTTTTCTAGGCAAAATCCTTGTTTCGTGACCAGAGCTGCATATCTTGATGTCCTTGTTGTGCTGAGTGATTACCTTGGGAAATCTAGAAGAAAAGGCAAGTCAACTATAATATACAACTTCTAAATCAGCTGCAGGAAATTTCAGTGCTGTATTAACCCTGGGTGAGGGTTAGGGGGAATAGATGCACTAGTTAGACCAGTGGGAGCTGCTGGGTGCTGAGCACTTTTGAAAATCTGGACACTTTGTGTAGGAGTCTAGATGAGAAGAAACTCACGACCCATTGGTATCTGTGAGAACCAGTCCTTGCAGGGGGTGCTGAAGAGAAGGAGGTTTCCTTCCCGCCAGGGGTTAAAGGTGCTGCCTTTGCAGCATTCCTAGTTCCTGCTAGTCAAAAGCTTAAAAGTCAAACTCTGATCCCTTGTGTAGCTCAAGCTTTCTAAGTAGTTCTGTTTTATTAGTGCAAAATTTCAGAGATGGAATAGTGTCTCCAATCCACCCTGGAAAAAATGGGTAAGTTCTATGGGAGTATGGAAAACTTGATAGGAATCATTTCTGCAGTAGGGTGAGAAGTTTTACAGAAATTCACACCTCCAAAGATTCAGCGGTTTGATTGTTTACACCATCAATGGGAAGTTCTTGGATGAAGGATCAATCAAAACTATTAATGGCATTAAATTGTTGCTTAGCATGTTATTTACTTAAGGGGGGAGGGATAGCTCAGTGATTTGAGCATTGGCCTGCTAAACCCAGGGTTTTGAGTTCAATCCTTGAGGGGGTCACTTAGGAATCTGGGGCAAAATCAGTACTTGGTCCTGCTAGTGAAGGCAGGGGGCTGGACTCAATGACCTTTCAGGGTCCCTTCCAGTTCTATGAGATAGATATATCTCAATATATTATTATTATTATTATGGTCATACAAAGCACAATAAATGATGAAGTAAAGTGAAGGCACGATTAGAAGGCCAGGCCTCTGGAGCGTGACTGGAGGAAGGATAAATTCTGTGCAGCTATAATTAGCTTACTGTGTCCACATATTGCACAGTTCTTCAGCATGGTGCTTTATTATTATCCTGCCCTTAGCCACTGGCACAGCAAGGTGAGTTAAGAACAGTTTTGTTTGTTTAATTCAAACCCATAACTTAAGTGTTTTTGTGGTTTAATTTTAATGCGGCATTTAGCTGATTGAGACAAATCCTTTATTTTAAAAAGGGTCTCTTCTGGAGGGAGACACTCTCAGAATTAAATACATTTCGCTTGTTAAATGTTTCACACATTTTCTTGCTGAGGGGTTTCTGCAAAGCAAGAATAGATTTAACTTATATAGGAGCGCTGCCAGTCAGACTACTTGGCTAGCACCACTCAAGTTTTGGGGCAAAACTGGCAAGCTCAAGCTCCCAGGCAGAGCAAGAGCTGCAATTATCTGGTACTGCTTTATATCCCCCTCCCCGCAATGAGCTTTCCACCACCAGGGACCCACAGCTCTGGGCAACATTAAATCCAGCATAGCCTGATGCTGAATCCAAATGTATGCTTTTACTGAAGGATTAAGCAAAAAGAGAAGCTGTGGGGAATGTGGTCTTAACCAAACCAAAATATATGAAGTAATAGCAGTGGGGATGTAGAAAATAGCCCCCAAAGGGGCATACGTGCAGAAGATCTGTTAGGCAAGGGAACAGGTGGATTCTACTTCATGGGAGGACGATAGGAGGCAGAGGTCAATGCAAAGGGTACATATATCCTGTGCAACAAGGAGGTTGTTCCTGCACCATGCCATGGGGATGCAGGCTTAGTGGCTCCACGACTACGTAGATCCTATGTGGGAACATTGAAATTGCCATCCTGGATTAGACCAGTGCTGCATCTAATCTGGTCTCCTGTCACAAACAGTGGTCAGTATCTGATGCTTCAAAGGAAGGTACAAGAAATGTTCCAGAAAGTAGTTTTAGTATAACCTGCTCCCAGGGAAAATTTCCTCCTATCCACAATAATTTGAGTTTGACTTGTGCCCTGAAACACGAGGGTTTAAATCTCTTTTCTATTATTTTATATATTTTTATCATGTTTCCTCCTATTTGTGTCCTTTCTAAGGTGAACAATGCCAGTCTTTTCTATCTCTCTTCATATGAGAATTTTTCCAACCCCTAATCATTCGTGTCGCCTGCTTCTGAGCCCCTTGTAATTCTGCACTAATCCTTTTTAAAACTGAGTGATCAGAATTAAATACAGTATTCCAGGTGAGGGCATCTCATTGTTTTATATAGTGGCATTGTCATATTTTTTATCAATTTCCATCTCATCCCTTATGCATCCTAATGTCTTGTCTGCTTTTTGACACTGCTGCATATAGATCAGAGGTCTTTGTTGACCTGTCCACATCTGTCAATTCATCTGTTCCCTTCCAACCCTGATCTTTTGAGGAGCAGATTCATTACAGAGACTCTTGCATTGCTGTGGCTGTACTAATGGCTGGGTCTCCACTCCATGTCTGGGGGTTAGAGGATTTCATTCCCTATTCGCAGCTCCTGCAACTTGGGCTTTGTGCTGTGGGAAAATATTTGATCCTAAACAAACTGATGTTGTATATACATATTTATCTTTGTTCATACGTACTCCACTGGGAAAGTCATTAAAATTCGTGTTCACATATGATAATTTCAAAATACTACATTACTTCAGTACATTTTCTATGAAAATGCATTCAAATAAAGTAGCCTTTATTGACTGAAAGAGCACTCTTTTATATTATATACAACTAGAAGTGTCCTAATAATATATTAAAGAGAATCTGTAGCCTAAGCAGTGTTGTCTCAAGTCTTATACTTAAATACTGTAAGCAATAATTGCAATTTGAAGTTTTACATTCTTCATAGTTTAAACATCTTTCTCCAATGAGTGTGTTTCTGGTTATGGGCCACAACTGTTCTATTTTATTCCTGATTTGTAAAGTTGTTTCAGTAAAATAAAAGGGGGATGGACAAGTCCAAATAAAACTGTTTCTTAGTGTGTTTATATAAGAGGCCCCAGGAAGTGCTGTATATGAGTTCCAGGCCACAGACTGAAACTGATTTTCATCAACACAAACTGGAATGCAGTGTAATGAGTCTGCAACTGGTTAAAATCAGACCACTTCTAATTGATTGTGCCTGTCAAAGGGGTTACAATTACAAAGACATTTTCAGAGTACAACCATGCCTAGTCTTTTCCTATTTTACATTTACTTTCTGTCAATGATTTGTTGTCTTCAATAATAATACCTCTCTGTTAAAGTCCAGTTTAGACCATGTGGAATTTGCTACACAAATTCAAAGCAATTTAAGATGCAGGAAAGGGAGGAGAGGCAGCAGTGGTGGAGACTAAAACTATCTTGCTCAAGTAAAAATTGATTATAACCCCAAAAAATATATGTTGAGATAAGGTCCAGAAGTATTTATCTGTCTTAAAAAGGCTAGATATTCTGCCTTACTGCTTTGGTCATGAGTGTTGCAGAATGCACGTCCTCAGAAACCTTTATTAAAATTAGAGACTTGCATCATAAGTTTGCATAGTTTAGTCTCTACTGTTTGTACACACAAAAAACTCATTTGGAATGTGTAACAACAAATATCATACAGTAGTCAGCTTCTTAAAGCATATCTGGCCACTGTTCATTTGTTTCCCAGTATGAAAGTCCTTATGCTCCTCAAGCAGTATGCAAAGTTTTGATGCTTAGAGCTAGCTTCTGGTGTGCTTTTGGATCTCAACGCTAAGACTCCTGAGACGCCACATGACCCAAAGATAATGTACATTTTCAAGAAATGTTTTACCTTTCGCTTTTCTTATAGGTTATAACTACAGTTGAAACAAGGTGGAAACTGGTTCAAATCCAAACTTTTTATATCATTCAGATATACAGCACTTTCTCTGTAGCTCTAAAAAGACCTCTTCTGCCTTTGTTGAAATCCATTTTAAGGTTTCATCTGGTTTAGCTTCTTTGCTGAGCTGGTTCCCATCTTCAGTGGTGGTAAGAATACCTAACACATTTATAGTACTGCATACCTTAAAGCATTATGTCTATGTTAACCATCCAATGGACTGTGTTGGCCACAGTCTTCAAATCTGGCATGTTCCAGGGTTTTTCCAATTTAATGAGGGAGGACTATGCATTCTGGAGCTCCTCTGACTTGGGAAAGCCTGGGAACCTTAAAATGTGTAACTTGTAACAAGTGTATCCTGCTGGAGAATAGCCAAGTTCTCTCCCTCCAAATAGAACAGCACTACAGTGGACAACACAAGAGATTAGGGAGATGGGGAGTCAGGGAATTATTGGTGATAGGTAATTCAGAGAGTCAGGTAGCTTATTAGTAAAAGGTAGTGGAAAGTAAAGAGGAAACTGATTTGAGTTGAAGGAGGGAGGCAGAAAAGAGTGGTCATTTCACTATGCAAACTCATAAGAAGTTAGTCTGATACATGCAATCTTGACATTGCTTGATTTTTTTCATTGCCACTGAGACTGATTAACTATAGTGGTAAACTATACTGGCTGAATTTCCTAATAGAAGTTTCCCAAACATAATAAGCCATCTTGGCAAAAGGACTTTCTTGCTGGTATAACTTCATCTACACTGGCTTTTGCTGGCGTAGGTTTGTTGATTGGGGAATGATTTTTCCACAGTCCTAACTGACATAGCTATGCTGGCAAACTTTTAAGTGAGGACCTGGCCTCAGTCAGCATTTCCTGAATTTTGAATGCTTGATTGTCAACTTTAGTGTTGCATTAACTCTACTTATTTTGCATGGTATTATTACTTGTATTTTCAATAATATCCCAAAGCGTAGAACTAATACAGTAATGGGAGAGTAGACTTTCAAGTTCTAAAAGGAATAAAATGTAGTCGAGACTTGTGTCCCTGAGGCAAGCAAGAGTCTGAATGCAGGCAATGAGAGGGTCTGTTCAGAGTAGATCTACATTTTATGGCTAAATAGAAGATTGACTGACAAATAAGAGTGATTGGGGAAAAAAATATTATTTATCTGAAACTGCTCCAGAATTTCCATGGGAATGCAACAGAATCCAGCTGAAACACCAGCTGAAGTCAGGAAGAACTCCTGCTCATGTTGTACTATTGCACAATTACGTTTTGAGATTATACACCCTTCTCTGAAGCATTCAGCATTGGCCTTTGCCAGAAACAGTGTACAAGACTGGATGGACTATCCATCTGTTTTGGTGCAATATTTTTTATTACCAGATTTCTCTAAAGAGCACACTCATCTGGATTCCGGGCTGCTGCTCTCTAATTCCTTAGTGGCAGGTAGCTCCATCTGATTGGTAAGTGTCGTGGTGCACGACTCTCCGCTGCGGCGCCTCCTGCTGCTCGTCTCAGGGAATTAGCGTTTCCACCTCCGGAGTGCCCTCTGCAGGCTGGTGTCCCGCTGCCGCAGGCCCCCGTGTCCCTCCCAGGACCTGGTGCCCCTTGTCTTGGGGTGCTGCCTCCTGGCAATACCCCCGCAGTCTCAGGGTCTCCCCACCCAGAGGAACCTCCAACTCTCTATTCCCACCTTGCCTCGGTTGTGGGCTACTGCCAGTCACCATCTAGCCCCTGCTTACTGGGGCAGACTGCAGTGTAAAAGCCACTCATCATAGGCAAGGGGTTTTTGGACCTGCTGACCCTGCCTACCCATAGGCTGACCCCTGCAACCCCAGTACCTAATTGGCCTTCCACTAGGACGCAGCCTGGAGGATTTCCAGGCCAGAACTCCCCAGCTCCCTTGGCCTTCCCCCAGCCCTGTGCCACTCCAGGTACCTTCTCTCAACTCCCTGCAGCCAGGTCCCTCCCTCTCAAAGCTAGAGAGAATCTGTCTCTGGCTTCTGGCCCCAGCCCTCTTATAAGGGCCAGCTGGGGCCTCATTAAGCCAGCCTTGGCCTGATTGGGGCGTGGCCTCCCTCTGAGACTGCTTTCCCCAATCAGCCCCTCTTTTCCTTCCCTGCCACAGCCCTCTCCCTGGGCTTTTTAAGCCTTTTAAGGCAGGAGCAGGTGACCACCCCGCTACAGTAGGCTTTTGGCACCCAGCAGAGCCCTTCCTACTTACTTATACCCAGTTGTCTGAAACTTCACAATGAGACAAGAGCTCCTGCTGCAGTGGATCTGCAGCAGTGACAACAGCAGTATCAGACCTGGGCTGTTCATCCTCCCTATTAGACAGACAAGGTGGGTGAGGTGGTATCTTTTATTGGACCCACTTGTGTTGGTGAGAGAGACAAGCTTCTGAAGAAGAGCTCTGTGTAAGCTCAAAAGCTTGTCTCTGTCACCAACAGAAGTGGGTCTAATAAAGTATATTACCTCACCCACCTTGTGTGTCTAACATACTGGGATGGACAAGGCTACGAGACAGCTACAACACGGCATACATCCTCCCTATAACAGATGGGAAACCCTCCAAGACACAACCTTCCCTCCCCAGGCATACGTCCCTTTATTTGTGCTATTCAGTGAGTTGCCCTTGCTACAGTCCAATAGCTCTTGTCCATTCATAAAAAGCAAATATATATATATTATAATACATATAATTATAATATGATCTGTAAGAGTAAATGGCAGAGTTTGCACAGAGTAGTGTGCAAAAGCAGATATTTGTTTATTTAACATACTGTTCTGCCCATAAATCAAATAAGAATATATAAATAAAGAAGACAAGGAAACCAGTCAAAGCTACCAGAGAAAGTAATGTCTGTGTATAAGTCCTTAATAGACACTTTTTTCTACTACGCATGTACTGCCAAGCCTCCTCGGGCCCAATGCTGTCCTCAGATATGCATAGGCAACTCCTTTTGACTTCAGAAGTACTGTAGCATTATATACCTTTTTCAAAAATACTGTTGCTTCAGTAGGAGAGAGAAAACCATGAGTATGATCTCAAAGGTGTGAACCTAACGGAATAAAGCCATTAGAATTTCATGTCCATGTTTTGATTTTTGACAGTTTGAGTGGGATTTTCAGAAGTGCTGAGCATTTGCCTAACTCTGCTTTTATTAACGTCAATGGGAGTAAAGTTAGACTAATGCTGAGTGTTTTGACAATTGTACCCTATGTCAACAGCTCCTTTTGATGCTAAAACGTAGCAGGTCAGTAATCTGGGTAAAGTCATTTTATTGAAGTTGAAAAACTACATTTTGACTTGCATGCCAACTTTTAGCATTTTATTCCTTATATCAAGTGTTGTAGGTTTCACAAGCATTGTGCAGAGTGGTACCCAATTAGCATTCTCAGTCCCATGATGCACTGTAGTAAATAAACTAACAGACTGGGCAGTTCTGTCTTATTTTGAGGTATCTTTAAGGGATCATATTTATCAATAGGTACAACTGCAAGAATATAATGCATCTGAAATGTGAGACACAAAAACCAGGCAATCAGTAAAGTTGTCTGGCATTTTATTTTTGTTTTACACCACATGGCCATGCTATCCTTAGAACAAATATTTTACAGTGGTGTTATCTTTGTCAAATATATTTGTCTTTTTCTTTGCTAATTAGAATGCATAGTACTTGTCCTAAGTGCCTGCCAAATGTAATACATTTTTTTTTAGCTTCCATATATTATCAAAACTCCAAACGTTTTACAGGCTAGTTTGTGAAAATGAAGTTGGAATCTCCAAAACAGTTTGTCTCAATGATAAGCTTGCGGATATTATATATAATTCTAAGGCTGAGAATGTGGGTGTTTTCATTTTATACAACTTGCTCTTAAAAGGAAGCTAAATGCTAAGTAAAGTAACCTTTCCCACAGGCTAACTTAGAAATTAATAATGGTAAAATGGTAAAATCCAGGAAAAATAGTTAAAAGTACTTTATACTACTTACAACTTGAATAATTAACGTGACAGGAATAAATATAAGGTCAGTTATTTTAATGAGATTTTAACTTTCTTTACCTAAATCTCTAAGAAATGTGGCCAAACAATTATTACGGGGGGGGGGGGGAAGGGGGGGGAGTCAATTGGCAGCTTACAAATGCCTGCTTTGATTATTTGGTCTAATTAGGTTAAATTTAACAAATTCCAGCTGAACAAATTGAAAACAATTTCTATCTGTTCATTATGTCATAAATTATGTAAACTGTGGGTGCAGATGCATTTAATGTGGCACAAGGTCAATGCCATTCTTTTGACTAAAGATTTAAAACATATTTTTAGAATGTGCGGACTTTTAGATAGTCTACTCCCACTAACTTTCAGTTAGGCAAATCAACATGAAATTTGGTTGGATTACCCAATATTCTGGTTTAATAAAATTAGCTCCTTGTCCTGGAAAAGATTGGTATTATAGGCAAAAAGATGATTTTTCCCTACACATACATAGAATTTGAAAAATCTGTCTCACCTGGCTACTTGCCTAATTAGGTATTTATGGGCCTCATCATCATTTATCATTGCACCTCACAAACATTACTAAACAGCCCAATGAGGAAAGGAAATATTTAGTCCCATTTTACACATAGAGAACTGAGGGACAAAGCATCAGAAAGGGGGGCACCATTGATGCCAGCTCTTGCAGTTTTATCACAAGTCTCACAATATTTAGATTTTTTAAAAGATTCTTGTGAATTGCTGATTTCTGCCTTCAATCTTATAAAGTTTTTCCCTCATCCAAAATGGCCAGCATCCCTCATTATTGTCAAAATGAATGAAGCCACATGTTGCCTTCCAACAAGATGGCTACCATGTCTCTCTCACCTTTGCGAATGAAACAAAGGCTGCTCCCAGCAAAAATTATTGCCATCTCCCACTGCTTCAAATAGGGCTGACACCAACTGCCATCAGGGACAATGGTGGCACCTTAGTCACCATATGAGGGTCAGGGAGCAGGAGAATGCTAGTCAGAGTAGTGTTAGGGAATTGGACAGGGAACTGTGAGGAATCAGGAATGTGTAAGAAGCAAGAGGCAGAACAAGGGAAGAGTACAAGGAAATATGTGTTGGGACAGGAGGCAGACTGAGGGTGCAATGGAAAGTCGGGGGGCAGGAGGCAGACTGGGCTTAGAGGAGTGGGGATAGGAGACAGACTCAGAGCAGTTGCAGGGAATTGTGGGGGGGCAACAAGAAGATTTGAGGGGGCTGCAGGGGAATGTGGCATGACAGGAAGAATGTGATGGATAGGGGACTCTGAAAGGATATGTGGGAGACCAGTTAATGTTGGAGAAGGTGGAGGAGAGGATACGGGGGGAACATGGAGAGAAAACGTAAGAGTGCAGGTGCCTATTCTTTGGCTAGTTAGGAAGTAGCGGGTGGAGAAGAGTGGAAAGCAGCTCTCCACCCCCAAGGGGATAGGTGAGAGTAAGTGGAGACACTTCTGGTTGTTGAACAGAGAAGTCACATTCAGGGCCAATCAGAAGGGGGGGCCAGAAGGGCCATTTGGCCTGGGCCTCAAGCTCAAAGGGGGCCTCAAATTTAGACACTTGTTAATTTTTTGGCATTTGATAAATTTCGCAACTTGTTTTTAAGCGCATCTCTATCGGACCAAAATGTGACACACACTCTCAGCTTAGAGATACAAATTTAAGCAAATAAGAGATGTGATTTGGTAAAAGACATAATTATTTTGTTAACTGATATAGATTTTGTCATATTAAAGAGTTAAAATGTTCATAAATATTAATAAAAATATATCAGTTCTGATGGCACAAGATAAAACCATGTCGTCATTTTTTATTTTTATTATGGCTAGGGCCTCAAAAGCTGGAAGAGGCCTGGGCCTCTCTGGACCTCTGAGGGGGCCTGGTCACATTTTGTGTGTGTGAACTTTGAACATGAAATTATCATAGGAGATTATTATTTGGGAGTAGACAGCTTCCTCCAAAAGGTGAAAAAAATCAGACAGTAGACTAGATAGAGCAACAGAAGTATCTGTATTAAAGTATAATACACTAAGTTTTAAACATTCATTTCAATGTGCACAGGGCTTGTCTTCACTGCAGAGTTAACGTGATTTATAACTCGAGTCTTGCCTCTAACTTGAGTCCCATCGATACATACACATTCTGAACTCAAGTGTGGTGGTGCAGGGGGTACAGGTTACAACTCAAGTTAGCACAATTTATCAGCTTCAGAGCCAATCACTGTACATCTGGAGTGATATTTTACAGTGTGGCTGCTCTCAATCGAGCTAGGCTAACTTCAAGAGGAGTTAACTCAAGCATATAAAACTTGAGTTAACTATACAGTGAAGACATCGCCATCAGGGCTGGCTCTAACTTTTTTGCCACCCCAAGCAAAAAAAAGAGTGCCGCCCTCCATAGCGCTGCCATAACACACCCCCTCAGCACCGCGCTGCCACCCTCCCCCCCCCCCCCCCGCGCGGAGCGTTGCACCGCCGAACCCTCCAGCCCCCTGCGGAGCGCCGCCGAACACGCCAGCCCCATGCAGAGCACTGCCGAACCCCCCCAACCCCCCACAGAGCACAGCCGAACACCCCCTGTGGAGCGCCACGCTGCTGAACCCTCCCACCGCCACACACACCTCCCGTGGAGCACCGCTGAACCCCCCCCCCCCCCCCCCCCCCCCCCCCCCCCCCCCCCCCCCCCC